>NC_071096.1:35159517-35367017 GCF_027358695.1 Spea bombifrons
AACCTTACCATCGAGGTCCGGGACTATGATTTTTCTTCAGTTTCCCACTGCCTGATCGAGTTACAGGACTGCAATGACCACGCTCCGGTTTTCATTCCATCCGTTTTGCAAGTGCCCCCTTTCTTGGAAAATATAACCGTGGGCTCTACTGTTACGCATGTCACAGCTTCTGACGCCGACTCCGAATTAAATGGACAGTTTGCTTATGGCATTCACGCGGAGTCTGATGTCTTCAGTCAGTTATATGTTGACCAAAGTGGGGAAAGCCCTAGACCGGGAGGTGACTTCCCAATACCACCTGGTCATTGTAGCCTCAGACCGGGGCATCCCAGTTCAAACAGGAAGCGCAACTGTCATTCTAGACCTTCTGGATGTTAACGACAACGGGCCAGCATTGGCTGCTCCGTACAAACCTATTGTTTGGGAAAACGCAGTCTGGCCTCAGAGGGTCCATGTCAACGAGACATCGGATTTTATGTATGCTGTGGATCTTGATACTGCAGAGAACGGAGCCCCGTTTACTTTTACTTTGCCAAATGACCATCAGATTTCTTCAACATTCATGCTAATTGACCACGGAAACAGCACGGCCTCTATTGAGACTCTGAGGCCCTTCGATCGAGAGATAGAGAGGGCTTTTTATCTTCTAGTTATAATTACGGATAGCGGAAACCCGCCTTGGGCCACCACAAGCACGTTAACCATAACTATTGGTGATCAAAATGATAACCCGCACCGAGGAGCTCACAAATACATAATCGTTTACATCCTGGAAAGTGAGTAGCCTCAATAGTCTCTTCTCTGCTGTTGTGACCAGTGTTGTAGCTATTAATTATTTTCTTCTTGTCACCAAGTCTTTAATAACCCTTCCTATCCCCCCCCCCGAACATCAGTTTGGTTATACGTACGTTCTCTTGATAAAGAGGCAGGAATAATGTTTGTTTTTAAATTGATTATAGAGACCCACGGCGAATGGTGGCTATAAGATAAAGGTCGTTCTAGACACGTCATTTTTTGCTAGAAGATTTATAAATATGAATTTTATATATGTACATAAAATGAATGAATAATTTAAGCATACGAGAGATCGAAACAAAGGAAAAAATAATTAATCTCGTTGCCAAGGACAGACGCGCATGCCCACTCTTATTTTTTATTTATTTTTTTAAATTTTTGAAGTAGGCTAATAACATGTAAAATATAAGAGCTGATATTTATTAGGCCGCTTTAAATCTGCACAATGAGTTTACATCCAAAAATCCCTCCTGGGTAACGCCGCCAAGTGAAAGTGAGCAGCAACAGTGAATGAATGATCTTTAGCCAACGTTAATGGCTGTCAGAGTTATTTTCATTCGGCGCTTAACTGAGCTAAACAGGAGGGATGTATTGGAAATTAGTCCGTGTTAATTCTCCGGCAGGGCATGCTGATCGTATATTGTACAGTTCCTGACAGCAGAATGTAGGACAAATGATTAAAAATGCAGATGGTCACGAATGCAGACATACTTATGAATGTCTTACCATTTTTTCTTGTTTAAAACAGCCGGGTGGTCATCAGCAGAGATTGGGAAGGTCGCTGTGCTGGATGAAGATGAATGGGATACAAAACACTATTCTGCCGTCTCTCAAATACCTAGGTGAGTTCCATGGCTCGAATAACACACGCGTTTCATGGTCATTAATGCACTTCACTATTGACAAGCAATGGGTTATAGGTTGACCATGTCGGCCGATGGCTGACCAGTTGCTTAAAGAAGTCTCAGAGAAGTTGATGGATATTTATTCATCAATCCAGAGGTAAATTGGAATACTCTATGTCATGACAAGTGTTTGAGATGTCAGACTTTGATCATTCAGGTGGATCACTGCTAAGGTAGGACGATCTTTAGTGCCGTTTTATAAGGTGTATGAAGGAACTGGATGGCAAGTCTGGTGTATGAAGGATTGAGCAGACGTGTCTGGTGTATGAGGGAGATAGATGTGTCTGATAAATGACGGAGTGAGAGGACATGTTGTATAAGAGAGGGAGAAGACGTGTCTGGTGTATGAGGGAGAGAAAAGACGTGTCTGTTGTATGAGGGAGAGAGATGATGTGTCTGGTGTATGAGGAAGCGAGAAGACATCTCTGGTGTATGAGGGAATTGGATGACATGTCTGGTGTATGACGGAGCAAGAAGACATGTCTAGTGTATGAGGGAGGGAGAAGACACGTCTGGTGTATGAGGGATTGAGCAGACGTGTCTAGTGTATGAGGGATTGAGCAGACGTGTCTAGTGTATGAGGGAGATAGATGTGTCTGATGAATGACGGAGTGAGAGGACATGTCAGTTGTATAAGAGACGTGTGGTGTATTAGAGAGGGAGAAGACATGTCTGGTGTATGAGGGAGAGAAGAGATGTGTCTGGTGTATGAGGGAGAGAAGAGATGTGTCTGGTGTATGAGGGAGAGAAGAGATGTGTCTGGTGTATGAGGGAGAGAAGAGATGTGTCTGGTGTATGAGGGAGCCAAAAGACGTGTCTGGTGTATGAGGGAGCCAAAAGACATGTCTGGTGTATGAGGGAGTGAGCAGTCGTGTCTGGTGTATGAGGGAGTGAGCGGTCGTGTCTGGTGTATGAGGGAGTGAGCAGTCGTGTCTGGTGTATGAGGGAGAGAACAGATGTGTCTGGTGTATGAGGGAGAGAACAGATGTGTCTGGTGTATGAGGGATATAACTGAGGTGTCTGGTGTATAAAAGAGGGAGACGACATGTCTGGTGTATGAAGGAGAGAAGAGATGTCTGGTATATGAGGGAGCGGGATGACATGTCTGTAGTATATGAAAAGGATGGGACAACTCTGGTGTATGAGTGAGCGAGCAGACGTGTCTTTTTTATGAGGGAGAGAGAAGACGTGTCTGGTATATGAGGGAGATAGGTGTGTTTGTTGTATAAGAGAGGGAGAAGGCATGTCTGGTGTATGAGGGAATGAGAAGAAATGTCTGGTGTATGAGGGAGCGAGCTGATGTGTCTCGTGTATGAGGAAGATAACTGAAGTGTCTGGTCTATAAAGGAGAGAGAAGACATGTCTGATGTATGAGGAGAGCAAACTGAAGTATCTGGTGTATGAAAGATTGAGTAGACGTGTCTGGAGTATGAGGGAGATAGATGTGTCTGATGTATGACGGAGTGAGAAGACATGTCTGTTGTATAAGAGAGGGATAAGACGTGTCTGGTGTATGAGGGAGGAGATGTGTCTGGTGTATGAGGGAGAGAGAAGACGTGTCTGGTGTATAAGTGAGAGAACAGATGTGTCTGGTGTATGAGGGAGTGGGATGACTTGTTGTATAAGAGAGGGAGAAGGGATGTCTGGTGTATGAGGGAGCGAGATTACGTGACTGATGTATGAGGGTGCGAGATTACGAGTCTATTGTATAAGGGAGGGAGAAGACATGTCTACTGTATGAGGGAGAGAGAAGATGTGTCTGGTGTATGAGGGGGAGAGAAGAAGTGTCTGGTGTATGAGGGGGAGAGAAGAAGTGTCTGGTGTTTGAGGGGGACAGGAGACGTGTCTGGTGTATGAAGGACTGAGAAGCCATGTCTGGTGTATGAGGAAGAGGGAAGATGTGTCTGGTGTATGAGGGAGCGAGAAGAAGTGCGTCTGGTGTATCAGGCAGAGAGAAGACATGTTTGGTGTATGAGGGAGAGAGAAGACGTGTCTGGTGTATGAGGGAGAGAGAAGACGTGTCTGGTGTACGAGGGAGTGAGAAGACATGTCTGATGTATGAGGGAGCCAAAAGACATGTCTGATGTATTTTTTTTTTCCTTGCTCCCTCATACACAACACATCTTCTCTCTCCCTCATACACCAGACATGTCTTCTCTCTCCCTCATACAGCAGACATGTCTTCTCGCTCCCTCATACACCAGACATGTCTTCTCGCTCCCTCATATACCAGACATGTCTTCTCTCTCCCTCATCCACCAGACACATCTGCTTGCTACGTCATACGCTAGATATGTCTTTTCCCTTTCTTATACAACAGACAGGTCATCTTGCTCCCTCATACACCAGACATGTCTTCTCGCTCCTTCATAAACCAGACACGTCTTCTCACTCCCTCATAAACCAGACACGTCTTCTCGCTCCCTCATACAACAGAAACGTCTGCTCTCTCCCTCATATACGAAACATGAATTCTCCCTCTCTCATACACCAGACATGTCTTCTCTCTCCTTTATACACCAGACACTTCAGATCACTCCCTCATACACCAGACACGTCTTCTCTCTCCCTCATACACCAGACACGTCTTCTCTCTCCCTCATACACCAGACACGTCTTCTCTCTCCTTCATTCACCAGACATGTCTTCTCTCTCCCTCATACACCAGACATGTCTTCTCTCACCCTCATACACCAGACACGTCATCTCGCTCCCTCATACACGAGACACGTCATCTCGCTCCCTCATACACGAGACACGTCTTCTCTCTCCCTCATACACGAGACACGTCTTCTCTCTCCCTCATACACCAGACACGTCTTCTCTCTACCTCATACAGCAGACATGCCTTCTCCCTCTCTTATACAATAGGAAGTAATGTCGCACCCTCATACACCAGGCACGTAATGTCGCACCCTCATACACCAGACGTGTCTTCTCACTCCCTCATACACCAGACATGTCTTCTCTCTCTCTCATCCACCAGAGACACATCTGCTTGCTACCTCATACGCCAGCTATGTCTTCTCCCTTTCTTATACAACAGACATGTCATCTTGCTCCCTCATACACCAGACACGTCTTCTCGTTCGCTCATACACCAGATACTTCAGCTCACTCCCTCATACATCAGACATGTCTTCTTGCTCCATCATACATCAGACATGTCAGGTGTATGAGGGAGCAAGAAGACATGTCTGGTGTATGAGGGTGAGAGAAGACGTGTCTTTTGTATGATAAAGAGAGAAGATGTGTCTGGTGTATGAGAGAAGATGTGTCTGGTGTATGAGTTAACAAACAGACGTGTCTGGTGTATGAGGGAGAGAGACGACATGTCAGGTGTATGAGGGAGTGAGCAGACGTGTCTCTTGTATAAGAGAGGGAGAATACATGTCTGAAATATGAGGGAGCAAGAAGACATGTCTGATATATGAGGGAGAGAGTTGAAGTTTCTGGTGTATGAGGGAGAGAGAAGACGTGTCTTGTGTATGAGGGAGAGAGAAGACGTGTCTGGTGTATGAGCTAGAGAGACAAAGTGTCTCTTGCATGAGGAAGAGAGAAGATGTGTCTGGTGTAGGAGGGAAGGTGTGTCTGGTGGATGAGGGAAGGTGTGTCTGGTGGATGAGGGAAGATGTGTCTGGTGTATGAGGGAGGATGTGTCTGGTGTATGAGGGAGGATGTGTCTGGTGTATGAGGGAAGATGTGTCTGGTGTATGAGGGAAGATGTGTCTGGTGTATGAGGGAAGATGTGTCTGGTGTATGAGAGAAGACGTGTCTGGTGTATGAGCGAATCAACAGACGTGTCTAGTGTATGAGGGAGTGGGATATACGAAACATGAATTCTCCCTCTCTCATACATCAGACATGTCTTCTCTCTACTTTATACACCAGACACTTCAGATCACTCCCTCATATACCAGACACGTCTTCTCTCTCCCTCATACACCAGACACGTCTTCTCTCTCCCTCATACACCAGACACGTCTTCTCTCTCCCTCATACACCAGACACGTCTTCTCTCTCCCTCATACACCAGACACTTCTTCTCTCTCCCTCATACACCAGACACTTCTTCTCTCTCCCTCATACACCAGATACTTCAGCTCACTCCCTCATACATCAGACATGTCTTCTTGCTCCATCATACATCAGACATGTATCCTCAGGAAGATCTTGCCAAACAAATCTTATTGATTTTTTTGATTGGGTGAAAGTAATTGATCAAGGTGGTGCAGTAGACATTGCGTATCTGGATTTCAGTAAGGCCTTTGACACTGTCCCACATAGAAGACTTATAAATAAACTGCAATCTCTGAGTTTAGATCCCAATGTTGTTGAATGGATTAAGGAGTGGCTGAGTGACAGAAAACAGAGGGTTGTAGTCAATGGCGTATATTCAGAACAAGGTCTTGTTACCAGTGGGATACCTCAGGGATCTGTACTTGGACCCATTCTCTTTAATATTTTCATTAGTGATATTGCAGATGGTGTTGATGGAAAGGTATGTTTATTTGCCGACGACACAAAAATTTGCAACAGGGTTGATGTTCCTGGAGGAAGAAGCCAAATGGCAAACGATCTAGGTAAGCTGGAAAAATGGTCAGAGCTGTGGCAATTGGCATTTAACGTGGATAAATGCAAAGTAATGCACCTGGGGCATAAAAACCCAAGGGCAGAGTATAGACTATTTGGTACTGTCCTAACCTCAATGTGTGAGGAAAGGGATTTAGGGGTAATTATTTCTGAGGATTTAAAGGTAGGCAGACAATGCAGTAGAGCAGCAGGTAATGCGAGCAGAATGCTTGGTTGTATAGGGAGAGGTATTAGCAGTAGGAAGAGGGAAGTGCTCATGCCGCTGTACAGATCACTGGTGAGACCTCACTTGGAGTATTGTGTACAGTACTGGAGACCATATCTCCAGAAGGATATAGATATGTTGGAGAAAGTGCAGAGAAGGGCTACTAAAATGGTTTATGGATTACAAAATAAACCTTACCAGGACAGGTTAAAGGATCTTAACCTATATAGCCTGGAAAAAAGACGGGACAGGGGGGATATGATAGAAACATTTAAATACTTAAAGGGAATCAACAAAGTAAATGAAGAAAGTTTATTTAAAAGAAGAAATAAAACCGCAACAAGAGGACACAAGCATAAACTAGAGGGGCAAAGGTTTAATGGTAACATCAGAAAATATTACTTTACGGAAAGGGTAGTGGACGCATGGAATAGCCTCCCAGTGGAAGTGGTAGATGTTAATACAGTAAAGTCGTTTAAGCAAGCATGGGATAGGCATAATGCCAAGCTAGATATAGGATAAGGGCAAGTACTAAAGGAGAGTACTCAGAGGTTGGGCAGACTGGATGGGCCTTCTGGCTCTTATCTGCCGTCACTTTCTATGTTTCTATGTTTCTATGTCTGGTGTATGAGGGAGCAAGAAGACATATCTGGTGTATGAGGGTGAGAGAAGACGTGTCTTTTGTATGATAAAGAGAGAAGATGTGTCTGGTGTATGAGAGAAGATGTGTCTGGTGTTTGAGTTAACAAACAGACGTGTCTGGTGTATGAGGGAGAGAGACGACATGTCAGGTGTGTGAGGGAGTGAGCAGACGTGTCTCTTGTATAAGAGAGGGAGACCAGACATGTCTTCTCTCTACTTTATACACCAGACACTTCAGATCACTCCCTCATACACCAGACACGTCATCTCGCTTCCTCATACACGAGACACGTCTTCTCTCTCCCTCATACACGAGACACGTCTTCCCTCTCCCTCATACACCAGACACATATTCTCTCCCCCTCATACACGTCTTCTCTCTCCCTCATACACCAGACACGTCTTCTCTCTCCCTCATACACCAGACACAGCAGACATGCCTTCTCCCTCTCTTATACAATAGGCACGTAATGTCGCACCGTCATATACCAGGCACGTAATGTCGCACCCTCATACACCAGACGTGTCTTCTCAATCCCTCATACACCAGACATGTCTTCTCTCTCTCTCATCCACCAGAACACATCTGCTTGCTACCTCATACGCCAGCTATGTCTTCTCCCTTTCTTATACAACAGACATGTCTTCTCGCTCCCTCATAAACCTGACACGTCTTCTCGCTCCCTCATAAACCAGACACGTCTTCTCTTTCGCTCATACACCAGATACTTCATCTCACTCCCTCATACATCAGACATGTCTTCTTGCTCCATCATTCATCAGACATGTCTGGTGTATGAGGGAGCAAGAAGACATGTCTGGTGTATGAGGGTGAGATAAGAGGCGTCTTTTGTATGATAAAGAGAGATGATGTGTCTGGTGTATGAGGGAACAAACAGACGTGTCTGGTGTATGAGGGAGTGAGCTGACGTGTCTCTTGAGAGGGAGAATACATGTCTGATATATGAGGGAGCAAGAAGACATGTCTGATATATGAGGGAGAGAGTTGAAGTGTCTGGTGTATGAGGGAGAGAGAAGACGTGTCTGGTGTATGAGGGAGAGAGAAGACGTGTCTGGTGTATGAGGGAGAGAGACGAAGTGTCTGGTGTATGAGGGAAGATGTGTCTGGTGTATGAGGGAAGATGTGTCTGGTGTATGAGAGAAGACGTGTCTGGTGTATGAGAGAGTCAGCAGATGTGTCTGGTGTATGAGGGAGTGGGATGACGTGTTGTATAAGTGAGGGAGAAGGGATGTCTGGTGTATGAGGGTGCGAGATTACGAGTCTATTGTATAAGGGATGGAGAAGATGTGTCTGGTGTATGAGGGGGAGAGAAGAAGTGTCTGGTGTATGAGGGAGAGGGAAGATGTGTCTGGTGTATGAGGGAGCGAGAAGACATGTCTGGTGTATGAGGGAGAGGGAAGATGTGTCTGGTGTATGAAGGACTGAGAAGCCGTGTCTGGTGTATGAGGGAGAGGGAAGATGTGTCTGGTGTATGAGGGAGCGAGAAGACATGTCTGGTGTATGAAGGAGCGAGAAGAAGTGTGTCTGGTGTATCAGGCAGAGAGAAGACATGTCTGGTGTATGACGGAGAGAGAAGACGTGTCTGGTGTATGAGGGAGAGAGAAGCCGTGTCTGGTGTATGAGGGAGAGAGAAGCCGTGTCTGGTGTATGAGGGAGAGAGAAGACGTGTCTGGTGTATGAGGGAGAGAGAAGACGTGTCTGGTGTATGAGGGAGAGAGAAGACGTGTCTGGTGTATGAGGGAGAGAGAAGACGTGTTTGGTGTATGAGGGAGAGAGAAGACGTGTCTGGTGTATGAGGGAGAGAGAAGACGTGTCTGGTGTATGAGGGAGAGAGAAAACGTGTCTGGTGTATGAGGGAGAGAGAAAACGTGTCTGGTGTATGAGGAAGAGAGAAGACGTGTCTGGTGTATGTGGGAGTTAGAAGGCGTGTCTGAGGAAGATAACATTGCATTGACAGTTTGTTTTCTGTAGGTATTTTTGGTTGAACCAAAACAACGGGACAATCCTAATGACCGAGAGACCTCCGCAGGGAACGTACAACCTCAATATTACGGTTTCTGACGGTGTGTGGCCAGATACCTTCTCTACTATCAAAATTTATGTACAAGAGATTGGAAGTGACGCCTTCCACAGCTCGGTGTCTCTGAGACTCAAGTAAGTAAGAAGTCGTGCGGAGGGGTCTCATGTAGATTCTTGTAGGACTCCGCTGGGACATTTGATGGGAAGACTGCCTGGTTTGACCATCATAGAGTTTGCACTAGATAAAGAAGTGATGTACAGGTCACCATAGCTACATATATATGTAACCATTTCCCTGGACTCCTGAACATTGTACCATAAAGACATTAAAATGATGTAGTATCCCTGCATAGGGATAGAAGGAATGGGTGGGACAGGAACGCTCTTGGCATTAAGTGACCCTTGTACTACTCAGTGCGTAACCCCAATTCCCTTCCCCGCTCCTATCTGGGTAAATACGTTACTATCTCTGCTTCTCAGTCACAACTTTTTAACCCGCATTTTAGGCATTACAGCAGAGGAATTCATAGAGAAGGATGAGTTTGAAGTCAGCAGACGTGACCAGCTCCAGGCCGTCCTGGCAGACATGGCAGCTGTATCCACATCTTCAGTGTGGTGAATGCAGAGGATAATGCGACCGACGTGACATTTTCAGTATGCGGAGCCGCCTCCTGCCACAAACCCGAGATCTTAGGAAGCTTATTGACAGCCCAGAGAGAGAAGGTATGGACAGAGTGTTTATGGCGTTATTGCTGAGTAAGAATAACGTCGGCTGTCTCTTAAAATTAATGATATTACAAAACGCAGAATATTTATCAGTCTCATGATATCTAGATGTGTCCTGTTTGTGGAAATAATTCTCTTGATTTTGAATCTCTGAGGGTACAGCTGGGGGGTTTATTACTTTATAACAAAAGTAAACATCTAAGAGAGGTGCGCTTTAATCATCTTTATCTGCATTTGTTGTGGGAGGGAGCTGGTCCTGGGGTGCCTAATGGCAACAGAACTGTGATGGTGTCTAGATAAGTTTTTGGTGCCGTCTTAACTGAGTTTTTTTGTATTCTTCTCATTGACAGATCTGATTGGTTCTGAAGGAAAGTAATTCCTAAGTATCCATTGATTTCTGTTCACGGGTGGGCTGTTTGCAGGATGGCGGGTGCACAATCCATGGCGCAGTCAGCAGATCCCCGCCTCTCGTGGATGGAGGTAGCGCATCTTTAGTCTCAAGTCCCCAAGTTGGAAACGTGTCCTGCAGTTATCTGGTACAGAAACTATTTTACCAGAACTGTTATTTTCAACCCCAAAACCCTTGCACGTCGACTCTCACCGGTTACAGGTAGGCAGATTCTCTGGACCATGTTCCCGTGTGACTTATCCCTTACATCACCAACTTCAGACAGCCTACCATTGAAGCTAAAATATTTCCATTTGTCTTTCTAGGTGCCGCTGTTTGACTTCGTTCCTTGGGCCACGCTGCCAGCAGACTCCGAGAACATTTCACGGTAACGGCTATGCATGGATTCATCCTATTGGCCACTGCTCGGACAGCCATCTATCGCTGGAGTTCGTAAGCGACAGCACAGGTGGATTATTACTACACTGCGGAGCATCAAGAGACAGTAAGAACTTCATCACAGTGGGTGAGTATCGAGAAAGGGCGTAGTGAGGAGGAGCAGTATCAACAAGAGTGCAGAGGCAGAGCACCTTCTTTCCCTTATATAGGGTTAGTAATGACTGTATATCCCCTGTTTCTTTAGAAGTAAGATCTTATGTTTCTTTCTGTGCTTTAAGTGATTCAAACTGAGAAGAAATAGAGAACTAAACCACTTTTATTGAATGTCTACACAGTACAATGAAGAGTCGAGTCAAATCACAAGTACAATGCAAAGAGTAACAAATAAATCATAAGTCATAGAGTAACAAATACAGTGCAATGAGTTACAAATCACAAAGCAAAGAATCAAATACAATGCAAAGAGTAACAAGTAAATCACAAGTCAAAAAGTAACAAGTACCATGCAATGAATAACAAATCTCAAAGCATAGAGATACAAATCACAATGCAAAGAATCACAATTACAGTGCAATGAGTTACAGATCACAAGGCATAGAGTTACAAATAAAATTATGAAATCATAAGTAACATGAAGTGAAAGTAATAGTAAATCTACATTGACAATAATCACAGTTGAATTACAGTCTTCGACTGCTCCGTGTCCAGCTGCACTGCTGTTAATGTAGTTTTGTTTCCATTCCCAAAAAGATTGAGGGGCCGGCTCATTCTCATCTTCAGACAAGACCTGACCACGCTGAGGCTTGGCTTTCCAGAGCAGGAGACCGTTACAGACAGAACGGCATTGGATAGACCTGCGCATAAAAGATAAAGTAAGTTAATTATCACATCGTGAGCCAGACATGTAATTAATGCAGCCACAGGAAAGCTTAAATATTCTCCTTTACTCACAGAAGTAGAATGAATGAGAATCTTTAAGAGCAGACACAGAGCTGCATTATACTCAACTAACTGGCCCTCAGCTAACTCTACATGGAACATATAACCAAGACAAATCACGCCAAATACACAACAATTCGCATCACACACAGTCACATTTACTTAAAGGAAAAGGTCAAGGTCGGGCAGTCAGGGAAGATGAATTACTGACTTCGTTTACTTCGGTGCAGGGAGTCAGCTTGACTCTGGATCGCTGCCGCACGGCTTTGATAAATGAGAGGGGATCGGAGGAAAGCTACTTACAGAGGATCGAACAAGTTTTGAAGTCCACGGAGTCATCATGCAGGACAGAAGGTATGGAGCACACGGATGGCTTGGGCTGGAGATCAGGGCTGAATTTACTGCAGTCACAGACGATAAACCGGGATTAATGCCTAGCGGCTGCTCCCCTGCGTTTATAATCTGCATGGATGAAGAGAAAGGAAGTGTTGAAGAGTCATGAAAATTTTTATGCAGGTTGAATATTATCTGCAGTAGTAAAGCCCCACACCACATGTTACTGTGACCCGTGTCTGATATGCATGCCATTCTCTGCAGGTTTTCTGAGCCGGATACCGTTCTGCAGCTTGGAGGCGTTAAGCAGTCTTCTACTCGTTCCCACAATATCCTTCCGCACAAACCCTTTAAAGTCTGTCTCCGCAACATCGTTCTTAATAAGCAGGTAATGACTTTCTATCACGCAGAGTATCGCTTACCTCTTACTGCAGACGGCTGCTCTGTAGTGGACATGGGATCCATGGATGCATCCGGTAAATCAGCTTCGGTACTTTGGGGGTCTCTGAGCAGACGGATGCAGTATGACCAGGTGGGTTAGCAGGATAGTCCCGGCTGGTATCACGTAGGACAGAGGTTGGTAATGATTCCTATAAGACACGAATACATTAGAAAGTTTGATTAGTAATGTGTATTAACATTCAGCAGCAGACGGGGGGGGGCTCCTTCTGGTTGGACGCGGTAGAAATTGACAACTTGAATTCAACAAGCATCTCGACAAATGCGATGAAGAGCAATAAAACAACTTGCAGATATGCAGCCAAACTGTGTGAGGAGAAGACATACCTGAACTAATGGTTCCACCACCTCGCTGATCAGAATGTCTCCCACTATAAAATGTGTTTTATATTAAGCCATTTAGATGAAGTGCTATTTTTCATGCCAATATTTATGTTATATTAAAGAGACTCACCTGAACATCTTTGTGAATGCCCAGAGTATAGTGTAGATTATTGGAAAATGGGGAGTCGCGGTGCAATCATCAAGGAATCCATTCGAATGTTTGTGCCCAAAGCTCTGCCAGAAAGGACTCTTCATACATCACATCTGAACGCTCTGCCACCGCCTGGTGCTCTGCTGGGCGATCATTTCTGTATCATAGTGAATAGGGTAATCTGCAGTATATACTCATCCTTTTGCAGATGTCCACGAACACTTCTTCCATCCTGGAGGCCTCATCCAGTACCTGCTCCCTCATTCTCTCCATCCGCAGCAGACACATTTTCAGGCAACGTTAAGAACACGCAACGCCGACAGCGTCATCCTGAGTTTGTCTTCTAAGGACCAGAGCGAATCCATCCACCTGCAGGTACCAAACACAGCATGAAGTCCATACCTTGACACGCATCATGCTGCACGTTGGGTAGAGTCACGTCCACATCTGAAGCTCCCGATTCAGAGCAGCCTGTAGATGTGACAGCTTTAGGGTCATTGTATTTCAGCGTTCGCTGCGAGAGCCCAGAGTGCTCCACTGTTAGGTGGTCTGGGTCCACAGCAATGGTGAGCAGCCTGTAGATCATAGCAGAGCTTCAGCACCCGATGGTTCAGCATGACCTGGGGATCTAACGGCACTGTTTGTTTTGTCGAGGTGAGGCATGGGCTTCTAACGGTCTCCTACAATCTCGGAGAGTGGAACAAAGTTGGCTTGGAAAGGATGCAGAATGAGTTCACGCTTCGCTTTAATGGAGGAGGGGAGCACAGACGACAGCAGCTCACAGGACCTACAAAGAAATTAAAGTCGTTCCGAGAGGCGAGACTCAGAGAAGTCTCAACCTATCGGGTTATCAAGGTAAAAATCAAAATTGTTAGATAGTAAGAGTTTACGCTTTCACAACAATGGGCTTTAATAAAACTGTAAAAGCATTTCTAGTGAATGTAAGATTAGAAGCCATCTGTAAATCCATGGGGTATAAAGACTCTCCCTGCCCATCATTACCTGGAATACACCATACGATGCTGAATTCCCATCATGCGCTGATCTCCAATTCCTTCTGTGTAATCACGATGCATAAACAACGAGAGACTGAAGGCTACCGCATGCCCACGGAGTATACGACGGCCTCACCGGTGTCAGTTATAAGCCGGGAAGGAGTGCCCGAAGGCTGCGTCTCCAACGTCTGTAGCAGCAGCCCCTGCAGCCGCGGCTTTGTCTGCATTGATCTATGGATGAGCCACGAATGCAGGTATCACCCAACGCTGGGGTCACAAGACTTCAGAAGAGATTAGAGCTTTGGGAAGTTACCTTGTGCTTTCTAAGCATTCCCAGTTAAGCTGCACTCCATACACTGCATTCACTCCACTCGATTGTTACACCACCACTCCCATGTGTCGAGGGATAATGAGAATCGTTGTCCTGTATGAAAGAGGAAGAAACATTTTGAAACGCTTTACATGATTTAGTTTTACTGGCTTAAAGTGTATCTGATCTTCCACTGTTATGGTAGATTTAACCCCTTCTCTCCCTGTAACTCCACAGGTGCCCCCCAGGATACCTGCTTACAGAGAACAGCACAGAAGCTCACTGCATCTACACTGTATGTGCCAGCCACCCCTGCAAGCATGCCATGCTCGCCAGCCGAGGCCACCTTCCTCTGCGCAGAGGGGTACGTCAGGAGCGGATGTCACGTCTTCAGCACCAGACTCTGGTTCAGCAATCCTTATATCATCTTGATTTGCCTCCTGACGATCATAGGTAAACTTTTACACATTGTCTCCCTCAGTAGCTCCCATGTAACCCGGGAGGGGGGGCTCAGCGGATCGGTCATTCGTTAACCCATGGGCGTTGGTTTATACAGCGCTGGAATTCCTACCAAGGGTGGCTCCGGACAAGATAAGATTGGTAGCAACCTTGTTATTCATGATGGATCAAGAAAGCATTAAAATATAAAAATTATTCAGTACCTTGCATGCTTCAAGAGGATAATTCTTGTGTCTCCATTCGCAGCGCTGATCGCCGGAATTCTGTTGTTGTCTCGCTGCAAGACGAGGAAGACCATAAACCAAGGAGTTTCACGTATCTGGGCATAGCCAGGACCTTGAGGACACCAGAAAAAACATCTTCCATTACAAGAAGAAGGCGGCAGCAACGAAGACCACGTGAGTAAAGCGTTTGTGGGATACACTGTTACATTTTTTATATGTAGTTTGTAGCAAGTTTAAGACTTTGGTCCACTCACCAACTAATACCAACCATGGACAATTGCAGGCCGATAACAGGTGGGAGCTGCTGCTGATCCTGGAATTCTGATATAATCCGTACTCCATACGCCTTAAGCCACTTCATACACAGCTGAAAAGTTAAAGGGATAAAGGCCTTGTAACGAGATAACATGTTTTAATTACCTAATCACACTCAAAATACATTTATGGGGGGGGGATATGCAGGCAAGCACAGATTTGGTGCAGGACGGGTTAAATTGGCTGAATGTTCGTTTGGCAACTTGCTGAGACCAACGAACCAATCCGTTCGTTCGCACCCCTATCAAAGCTTTAACGACTCCATTTAACGAGCTCCACCCCAGACTGTGATTCGATTTCCTAACGAGGGCCCAATAAGGATACAGGATTTATTTCATTTTAACATTACGGGGCTCGCTCGGCCCACCCACGTGACCCCCCCGTTCATGCCTTACCGCCGGCATGCATTCACCTGTGCCAAAGCCCCAGCTCCCTCTTCTGTTTTCACCCTTTAAAGTTTGAAATAAACTCAGTAAAACGATTATTCGGCTATTTGTCCTCAATTTGTAGTAAAACATTGTTAGGGGCCGGCGATTAAAACAAACCATGGAAACAATTGGAGACCAGCCCAAAACTTCATGAGGCCATTTTTGCTGCACGTGGTAAGTTCCAGCCCCAATATTTGTTTTATATAGCGCCATCATATTTAGTAGCGCTGTACAATGGCTAGACAGGGTATAAGTAGTATGTAACATAATTTGACTTAAAACACAGGTGAGGAGGGCCCGCTTGTGTTCATAGGGGGCAAACCCTGCATTTTCAAAGTATATTTAACAAACACATTTCAAATAAAAAATCAATATATAGAAAACAGCTTCTAACAGGATTATGGCCCTTGAGAGCTCCTGTATACTGCGAAAGAGCATCTAAAAGTATGAAGTTAACCATTTAAGTGTAACCAAACTACTGAAAAACTTACGTAAACAAAGAAATTACTTTCACAGTATTAACAAACACGCAAATAAACTTGTACAAAAAAACTATGCATACCCCGACTATGCGAGACACTCTGTGACTTAAAGAAACGATCTCTGCTTCTGTGGGGTAGATCTAGAGGGCTGTATTCATTTCAAAATCACAGAATTCACAAACCTTTGCCGGTCAATCTCCAAGCTCAAGACCAGAGAATCAGCTCCACAGGACCAACACGCAGCACCAAGAAACACAATGTTCTGGCAAGAAGACTGGAGAAACGCCCGGGTTAAATAGACTTTTGATTGATTGAGGAAATGAGGTGCAGGTGTGAGTCAGGAGCAGGCAGCCATCTTATGTCCATGGAGAGGTAAATAGTACAAAATATAGCAAAATACATGTAGATATAGCTTGTTTCATGGCAAAACAGCAAAAAGTCTAGTTGTCTTGTGGCGTAATGGTGATTCTATTCCTGGTAAATATATATTATTATAGCGGCTGCGCGTATATCTAAGTCTTCAGAGTAGGTGAATTTGAGTTTATCTATTATGGACGAATGCACTTGGGATGTAGAAATAGTGAGGCAAACTATAGCATTGGGAATGCCGTTCTGCCAGTGACAGCAGACGAGACGGATTTAGAGTAATAATTACTGATGACTTAAAGGTAAGCAGACAATGCAGTAAAGTGTTGGAAAAAGCAAGCAGGGTGCTGGGTTGTATAACAAGAGGCGTTGGTAGCAGGAAGAGTTTCTGCCTTGTATTGTAAATTATAAATCATCCAAAATGTTATACAAGGAAACATGCTTCTCTACGTATATATTTTGTGCTGTTTCAATAGCATGAGCATCCTGCCATCGTGTACTATTCACCATACATCAATGGGCCCATCAGGAAATACTACTTTACAGAAAGGGTAGTGAATAAATGGAATCACCTTACAGGAGAAGTGGTAGATGTTAATACAGTGAAGACATTTAAGCAAGCATGGGATAGGCATAAGGCTAAGCTAGAAATAGGATGAGGCAAGATACTAAAGAAAGGATTCAGAGGTTGGGCAGACTGGATGGGCCGAATGAGCTCGTCCCTAAAAAATACTTATACTCAAACTCACAAAGCATAACATACACCGAGACAGATGCTCTAATGAGATTAGAACCTGTAACTTTCCACACGGCGAGTGACGCAACTTACCTGCGCGCCACACTTTCAATGAATAGAGCTGCTCGTCCGTAATACAAATACTCAAATTCGCCCAATCTGAAAACATAATTTTACTTACAGGGCTCAACGGGATTAGAACCAGGACCAACCTGCATGGGATGTAACAAACACTGCCGCTGCGCCACCCTTGCAACAGACAAAGCTGCTCGTCCGTAATACAAATACTCAAATTCGCCCCCCCCCCGAAACCATAATTCTACACACTAAGCAGTTAGACACACTAAGCAATAGGTAGTGCACCTTTTAGATTGTGTGCATTATGTTAGATGGTATAAGTATTGGTGCATCACACGCAGGCGTCATATGTTCATGGCGACAAAGAGCCTCCAATCATCCGATGGCGTAATGGTTAGGTGCCCTGCCTGCCATATGTTGTGGTCCCGGTTCGATTCCCTGTAGCTCCGTGGGGAGCATCCAGCCATGCGGCGGTTTGAAGGTTCGGTGAGGTGTGTACTCGATGCTGCGGTCCCAGTCTGGCTTCGCTTGAAGGTTTGGTGTGTTGCCTACGAGATGATGTGCTGATGGCTTGCTTCCGTGTGGCTTGGTACAGATACTGACAATGTCTCTGTGCGTACAGTGGTCTTACCCTGAAAAAAAAAAACGTGCGCTGCCGTATTATTATTATTTTTTTTTAGCATTTATAGAAAAAAAGCATAAAAGGTGTTGTGTACTACCGACTGGCTCTAACCCCCAATCATCCTGACCCGCACATACGCACTTTCACACACCACCGAACATACTCATACGTCTTACACACCGCACCGAACATACCCATACGCCTTACACACCGCACCGACCATACCGCACCGCAACCACTCGCCAGGCCTCACGGGGATTAGAACTAGAAACCAAACCGCTTGGTAAGTAAGTACACTTGACACCTGCGCCACCCTTGTGGCAGACTGAATTTGCTCGTCCGTAATACTTATACTCAAATTCACAGAGTCTAAAAACATAACTTTATGTCTCTAGTCGCAGGACTTCCTGGGACTCGAACCCGGAACTCACAGCACTGTGTGCTACACACGCATCACACGCGCCACCTTCGAGATGGAGAAGAGCTGCTCATCCCTAATACAAATACACAAATTCACCCACTGGAAAAACATAATGTTACAAACATCCACCCTTACACGGAGGCCGCACAGGGATTAGAACCAGGAGCCTCACACATGGTGAGCGATACACCTAACACACGCGCCACGCACACGGCTGGATGGGTGCCCTCGTCCCATCCACATATACTTAAATTTACCTACTCCAAAAACCATAAAATCATACATTATACAGGAATCACAGAGATTAGAACCAGGGGCCAGGAGCACGGTGATGAACACAGCTAAGACATGCGCCACCAGTACCATGGAGCAAAAGGGCCTTGTCTGTTATACAAATACTCAGATTCACCGACTCTGAAAACATAACATTAGTTTATATACAGGATACATGGAGAATAGAACCTGCATCCACGTGTATGGAGGGGGGGGGGGGGACGCACCAAACACCTAGACCACCATCTCAACTGGGTCAGGAGGTTTGCCAGTTCCACAAATACTCTGATGTACCCGCTCTAAAAGATTAAGAATAAGATCATACAGCAGACCGGCGGGTGAGAACCAGCAGCCAACCACACGTTAGGAAATCCACTTAACCATCACGCCATTCCACCACACGAGATGAGGCGACCACCGGCTCCACATATACTAATATCTCCCGACTCTAAAAACATTAGAAATAAATCAGCCATGAAGCAAAGTGGGTTAGAAGCACTATATAGCTACCTACGGGAGCGAAGCGGGTTTGAACCATAAACCAGTCGCACTGCAGGCGATACACCTAACCGTTACGCCACACCATGACATGGCGTCGGCTGCCCACCTGTTCTACATTTACTCATACGGACCCCCTCTAAAAACATAAGAAGAACATGCAGACGCGCTACACACGTAGATCCAGCTTTCATGGAGATTAGAACCAAAATACTTTTATATGGTTAGTAATGCATACGATGTCCACGTATAATCATATGCACCAAGTATAAAAAGATACAAATACACAGATCCACTATAACAATCAACACAACCGCACCACACATTCACAGGGACTAAAATTATCATTCACAACATGAATAACGCACCCAACCTTTACGCCACCGCATGAACGGGAGCTCGCCGGCTGCCTGATACACATACATGCACCAAATATAAAATAAGTCACACACACACGCACTATAACACTCACTATAACACAGCCACACTATACACAGCGAGTTCACCTGTTGTATTACAGGTAATACACGCAGCCACTACACCACACCATGGCATGATAAACATATACTTAGATTCACACGCTCTAAAAACATTTAAAAAAAACACATTCACCAGACGTTTGTTTACTGAGATCACGGGGTTGGAGCCAACAAAGCGCTGCATGGTAGATAATGCACCAAACACCTAACCTACCACTGCGGCTGGTTATGACTTGACTGATTGTCCCCCAAATACTCTTATGTACCCCACTCTAAACACTTAAGAAAAAAAACATTCAGGCCAACATTAAGTTACCGACAGGAGTTAAGGGGGTTAGAACCAACAACAAGAGAAATGGTAGGTGGCGCACCTAACCGTTACACCACGCTAAAGCACGGCTCCTGATCTTCCCCTGCCCCACATATACTCATATATACCCCTCTAAACACATTAAAAGAAAACACACAGACATGCTGCACACATCAACACGGGTTTCACAGAGAATAGAACCGGTAGCGTTTTGGGTGGTGGGTAACGCACCTAACATCTACACCACCGGCGCAAATTGATCTTTGCTTGCTGCTGTTTCCACAGCACAATACTCTCATGTACCCGCTCTAAAAGATTAGAAATCAGCTTATCCAGCAGACCGACGGGTGAGAACCAGCAGCCAGCCACACGTTACACAACCCACTTAACCATCACGCCATTCCGTTACAGGAGATGGGCGCCCACCGGCTCCACATATACTAATATCTCCCGACTCTAAAAACATTAGAAATAAATCAGCCACGAAGCGAAGGGGGTTAGAAGCACTATATAGTTACCTACGGGAGCAAAGCGGGTATGAACCATAAACCAGTCGCAGTTTAGGCGATACACCTAACCGTTACGCCACACCACGACATGGCGTTGGCCGCCCACCTGCTCTACATTTACTCATATGGACCCCCTCTAAAGACATAAGAAGAACATGCAGACGCGCTACACACGTAGATCCAGCTTTCATGGAGTTTAGAACCAAAATACTTTTATATGGTTAGTAATGGATACGATGTCTGCCTGCTCCACATATAATCATAGGCACCAAGTATAAAATGATACAAATACACAGATCCACTATAATGATTAGACTTGGGCACCAGGGAGCTCTTCGTGTTCGTCTTCGGGGGGGGGGGAAATCTTTGTAACCCCTGCTACGCAGCCGGGAGAAAACGAAGATGAAACGAGCACGAAGAATGTCCACGAATATTCGCCCGAAAAGAAGACAGGAACGGGCGAATATTCGCGGACATTCTTCGTGCTCGTTTCATCTTCGTTTTCTCCCGGCTGCGTAGCAGGGGTTAATACGGGGTTAAGAACACATCGGAGCCGCAGCAGCAGATGCGTTCGCGCCGTGAAGGTACGTGTGTGCGACTCTATTGGTCGCCGGAAGGGGGCTGGTCTGGCATCAACAAATGAATTATTTAATTTTATTTTAAAGTTATATTTATTGTTTACTTTATTATATTTATTTAATGTTGTAGTGCTACCCTACCCAGCTATACCTACCTACGTGCACTAGTATACCTAGTTTAGCTAAATTTGATGGGACAGAACTGGAAAAAAAGCAGGACTGTCCACACAAATGTTGGGTGTGTTGGCAGGTATGCGAATGGAAAAATGTGGGACAAGAACTAAAAAATAGCTTAGGGTTAATGTACGGTTATGTTTAAGATTATTAGCAGTGCACTGTTTTGGTTAAAGATGTATTATGTCTAAATAAGAAGCTTGCATTAGTTCTCTAGTTACCCTTGTGACAGAACCCTCCATCACTGGGGCCCCTGGAGAGGCCTGAGAGCCAGCCTCCTCCCTATCGACTATGGGCCCGGGCCTTGTAGAGACTTCTGTGTGTGGATACAGGGGTTCAGTTTCTGCTGATGTACCCCATGTTTTAGCACTCAGAGTCTCAGAACTGTAACGTCTGCTGGACATCCTGTGGTAGGAAGAAGGCTGATTGTCTTAGCATTGTTGATTGTATGGGTGTGAAGTGTTTCCCCTGTTATTGTGTGTTAGCCCTTGTCTTAAGACCCCCTGTAGGTATGACTAGGTGTCACTGCTGCATACCTAATTATCAATTACATAACAGGTAGCTGTTAATCCTGTGAGCTCCTGTTATCCCTGTGTCCTGGCCATTAATTGGCTTAAGACAGACAATGGCCAGGACACAGGGATAACAGGAGCTCACAGGAAATATAGTAATAATAGGAAATATAATAAAGTAAACAATAAATATAACTTTAAAATAAAATTAAATAATTCATTTGTTGATGCCAGACCAGCCCCCTTCCGGCGACCAATGGAGTCGCACACACGTACCTTCACGGCGCGAACGCATCTGCTGCTGCGGCTCCGATGTGTTCTTAACCCCGTATTAACCCCTGCTACGCAGCCGGGAGAAAACGAAGATGAAACGAGCACGAAGAATGTCCGCGAATATTCGCCCGTTCCTGTCTTCTTTTCGGGCGAATATTCGTGGACATTCTTCGTGCTCGTTTCATCTTCGTTTTCTCCCGGCTGCGTAGCAGGGGTTACGAAGATTCCCCCCCCCCCTGAAGACGAACACGAAGAGCTCCCTGGTGCCCAAGGCTAATCGTTATAGTGGATCTGTGTATTTGTATCATTTTATACTTGGTGCATATGATTATATGTGGAGCAGGCAGACATCGTATGCATGACTGCTTAAGCCCATAGCCCGGGTCAAGAAACCCAACACCCAGCTAACCCCAACATATCCCCCCAAATAAAGACACAGACATCATTGGTGGGAAAAGGGCTTTTGGCCACAGCTTTATTAACATTTGAATAAACATTCCCCAGGCCAGCGGAACACACAACCAAACCTAAAACGACCTGCCAGCTGTTAAGCACTAAGCCCAACAGGCAGATAATATCCACATGAACCAAGAGTCCTAGCCCCGTAGGTGCCATAAGCCGCCCACGGGACGTGCCTCCCCAAGCCCATTATGGGCAAACATACCATGCTTACTTTAACTCCTTGCTGGCCAGGGGACCCATACCGCAACTGTGACAATAAACAAAAACATGTTGAAATAAAAAGGTAACAAATAGATAAATAACCGGACAGACCAGAATGAGCGTAAACTAAACACCAGATTGAGAACAAAAATGAGGGCGGGCGGGAGGTGAACGTCTGCAAGGTAGCCGGTGACAAAGGAGAAAGAGGTATATATATTGTCCCCAATATAACCCTAATAGCTGCAACAATGTTACAGCTACCCACCAATGGAAAGGACCCTGACTTATGCCCTGAGCATGAGCCAGCAGTCATGACCCCCTTCCCTACTGGTCCAGGGGGCCCCTTTACTAACCATATAAAAGTATTTTGGTTCTAAACTCCATGAAAGCTGGATCTACGTGTGTAGCGCGTCTGCATGTTCTTCTTATGTTTTTAGAGGGGGTCCGTATGAGTAAATGTAGAGCAGGTGGGCGGCCGACGCCATGTCATGGTGTGGCGTAAAGGTTAGGTGTATCGCCTAAACTGTGACTGGTTTCTGGTTCAAACCCACTTTGCTACCGTAGGTAACTGTATAGTGCTTCTAACCCCCTTCACTTCGTGGCTGATTTATTTCTAATGTTTTTAGAGTCGGGAGATATTAGTATATGTGGAGCCGGTGGGCACCCATCTCCTGTAACGGAATGGCGTGATGGTTAAGTGAGTTGTGTAACGTGTGGCTGGCTGCTGGTTCTCACCCGTCGGTCTGCTGGATGAGCTGATTTCTAATCTTTTAGAGCGGGTACATGAGAGTATTGTGCTGTGGAAACAGCAGCCAGCAAAGATCAATTTGCGCCGGTGGTGTAGATGTTAGGTGCGTTACCCACCACCCAAAACGCTACCGGTTCTAATCTCCGTGAAACCCGTGTTGATGTGTGCAGCGTGTCCGTGTGTTTTCTTTTAATGTGTTTAGAGGGGTATATATGAGTATATGTTGGGCAGGGGAAGATCAGGAGCCGTGCTTTAGCGTGGTGTAACGGTTAGGTGCGCCACCTACCATTTCTCTTGTTGTTGGTTCTAACCCCCTTAACTCCTGTCGGTAACTTGATGTTGGCTTGAATGTTTTTTTTCTTAAGTGTTTAGAGTGGGGTACATAAGAGTATTTGGGGGACAATCAGTGAAGTCATAACCAGCCGCAGTGGTAGGTTAGGTGTTTGGTGCATTATCTACCATGCAGCGCTTTGTTGGCTCCAACCCCGTGATCTCAGTAAACAAACGTCTGGTGAATGTGTTTTTTTTAAATGTTTTTAGAGCGTGTGAATCTAAGTATATGTTTATCATTCCATGGTGTGGTGTAGTGGCTGCGTGTATTACCTGTAATACAACAGGTGAACTCGCTGTGTATAGTGTGGCTGTGTTATAGTGAGTGTTATAGTGCGTGCGTGTGTGACTTATTTTATATTTGGTGCATGTATGTGTATCAGGCAGCCGGCGAGCTCCCGTTCATGCGGTGGCGTAAAGGTTGGGTGCGTTATTCATGTTGTGAATGATAATTTTAGTCCCTGTGAATGTGTGGTGCGGTTGTGTTGATTGTTATAGTGGATCTGTGTATTTGTATCATTTTATACTTGGTGCATATGATTATATGTGGAGCAGGCAGACATCGTATGCATTACTAACCATATAAAAGTATTTTGGTTCTAATCTCCATGAAAGCTGGATCTACGTGTGTAGCGCGTCTGCATGTTTTTCTTATGTTTTTAGAGGGGGTCCGTATGAGTAAATGTAGAACAGGTGGGCGGCCGACGCCATGTCGTGGTGTGGCGTAACGGTTAGGTGTATCGCCTGCAGTGCGACTGGTTTATGGTTCAAACCCGCTTTGCTCCCGTAGGTAACTATATAGTGCTTCTAACCCACTTTGCTTCATGGCCGATTTATTTCTAATGTTTTTAGAGTCGGGAGATATTAGTATATGTGGAGCCGGTGGGCACCCATCTCGTGTGGTGGAATGGCGTGATGGTTAAGTGGATTGCCTGACGTGTGGTTGGCTGCTGGTTCTCACCCGCCGGTCTGCTGTATGATCTTATTCTTAATCTTTTAGAGCGGGTACATCAGAGTATTTGTGGAACTGGCAAACCTCCTGACTAGGGCTGCAACTAACGATTATTTTAATAATCGATTAATCGGCCGATTATTTTTTCGATTAATCGATTAATCGGATAAAAAAAACAATATGCAAATTTTTCGTTTATTTAAAAGAATTTAATGAACTGGATGTTAAAAAACAACTTAAAATTTACATTAACATTCTTATTTTGTTATGATGTAATAAAAAACAATATTTTCAAAGTACAAGAACCCAAACACAATATTTATGAAACAAAATAACCCCAAACATTCTGAAAAGAGGTGGACTATTACTGTTCAAGAAACTTTGCCCCAGCACTTTGCACTTTGCACCCAGCACTTTGCACCCAGCACTTTGCACCCAGCACTTTGCACCCAGCACTTTGCACCCAGCCCTGGCACTTTGCACCCAGCACTTTGCACCCAGCACTTTGCCCCAGCCCTGGCACTTTGCATCCAGCACTTTGCACCCAGCATTCAGCACTTTGCACCAGCACTTTGCACTTTGCACCCAGCCCTGGCACTTTGCACCCAGCACTTTGCACCCAGCCCTGGCACTTTGCACCCAGCACTGGCACTTTGCACCCAGCACTTTGCACTGTGCCCCTGCACCCAGTCTCTAACTCTGCCCTGCACCCAGCCCTGCCCCCACATTCTGCCCTGCCCCCACACTCACACTCTGCCCTGCACCCACTCTGCCCTGCACCCACACTCACACCCTGCCCTGCATCCCCACCCCCACTCTGCCCTGCACCCAGTCTCCCACTCTGCTCTGCACCCACACTCACACCCTGCATCCCCACCCCCACTCTGCCCTGCACCCAGTCTCCTGCCCTGCACCCCCCACCCCCACTCTGCCCTGCACCCCCACCCCCACTCTGCCCTGCACCCCCACCCCCACTCTGCCCTGCACCCACACTCACGAACCGCTCTGTGCGAATGGAGCCACTCGCACAGAGCGAACCGCTCTGTGCGAATGGAGCCACTCGCACAGAGCGAACCGCTCTGTGCGAATGGAGCCACTCGCACAGAGCGAACCGCTCTGTGCGAATGGAGCCACTCGCACAGAGCGAACCGCTCTGTGCGAATGGAGCCACTCGCACAGAGCGAACCGCTCTGTGCGAATGGAGCCACTCGCACAGAGCGAACCGCTCTGTGCGAATGGAGCCACTCGCACAGAGCGAACCGCTCTGTGCGAATGGAGCCACTCGCACAGAGCGAACCGCTCTGTGCGAATGGAGCCACTCGCACAGAGCGAATCGCTCTGTGCGAATGGAGCCACTCGCACAGAGCGAACCGCTCTGTGCGAATCGCTCTGTGCGAGTGGCTCCATTCGCACAGAGCGATTCGCTCTGTGCGATCTGTGCAGAATACTTACCTCCGGAACGCGTCACATCCGTCACGTAGCTAGAAGGCGGAGACTGCAGAGCATGTAGCAGAAGCGGGGAACGCTCGCGGAGGTAAGTAAAAGGAGCCGAGTGCTCCAACAACGAATTGATCACTCGATTAATCGATAACGGAAATCGTTATCGATGATTTCCGTTATCGATTATTATCGATTTTATCGATTCGTTGTTTCAGCTCTACTCCTGACCCAGTTGAGATGGTGGTCTAGGTGTTTGGTGCGTCCCCCCCCCCCCCATACAAGTGGATGCAGGTTCTGTTCTCCATGTATCCTGTATATAAACTAATGTTATGTTTTCAGAGTCGGTGAATCTGAGTATTTGTATAACAGACAAGGCCCTTTTGCCCCATGGTACTGGTGGCGTATGTCTTAGCTGTGTTCGTCACCGTGCTCCTGGCCCCTGGTTCTAATCTCTGTGATTCCTGTATAATGTATGATTTTATGTTTTTTGGAGTAGGTAAATTTGAGTATATGTGGATGGGACGAGGGCAGCCATCCAGCCGTGTGCGTGGCGCGTGTGTTAGGTGTATCGCCCACCATGCGTGAGGCTCCTGGTTCTAATCCCTGTGCGGCTTGTGCGTATGGGTGGATATTTGTAACATTATGTTTTTCCAGTGGGTGAATTTGTGTATTTGTATTAGGGATGAGCAGCTCTTCTCCATCTCGAAGGTGGCGCGTGTGATCCGTGTGTCACGCACTGTGCCGTGAGTTCCGGGTTCGAGTCCCAGGAAGTCCTGCGACTAGAGACATTAAGTTATGTTTTTAGACTCTGTGAATTTGAGTATAAGTATTACGGACGAGCAAATTCAGTCTGCCACAAGGGTGGCGCAGGTGTCAAGTGTACTTACTTACCAAGCGGTTTGGTTTCTGGTTCTAATCCCCGTGAGGCCTGGCGAGTGGTTGCGGTGCGGTATGGTCGGTGCGGTGTGTAAGGCGTATGAGTATGTTCGGTGCGGTGTGTAAGACGTATGAGTATGTTCGGTGGTGTGTGAAAGTGCGTATGTGCGGGTCAGGATGATTGGGGGTTAGAGCCAGTCGGTAGTACACAACACCTTTTATGCTTTTTTCTATAAATGCTAAAAAAAATAATAATAATACGGCAGCGCACGTTTTTTTTTTTTCAGGGTAAGACCACTGTACGCACAGAGACATTGTCAGTAGCTGTACCAAGCCACACAGAAGCAAGCTATCAGCACATCATCTCATAGGCAACACACCGAACCTTCAAGCGAAACCAGACTGGGACCGCAGCATCGAGTACGCAACACACCGAACCTTCAAACCACCACATGGCTGGATGCTCCCCACGGAGCTACAGGGAATCGAACCGGGACCGCAACATATGGCAGGCAGGGCACCTAACCATTACACCATCGGATGATTGAATGCTCTTCGTCGCCATGAACATATGATGCCTGCGTGTGATGCACCAATACTTATACCATCTAACATAATGCACACAATCTAAAAGGTGCACTACCTATTGCTTAGTGTGTCTAACTGCTTAGTGTGTAGAATTATGGTTTCGGGGGGGGGCGGCGAATTTGAGTATTTGTATTACGGACGAGCAGCTTTGTCTGTTGCAAGGGTGGCGCAGCGGCAGTGTTTGTTACATCCCATGCAGGTTGGTCCTGGTTCTAATCCCGTTGAGCCCTGTACGTAAAATTATGTTTTCAGATTGGGCGAATTTGAGTATTTGTATTACGGACGAGCAGATCCATTCATTGGACGTGTGGCGCGCAGGTAAGTTGCGTTACTCGCCGTGCGGAAAGTTACAGGTTCTAATCTCATTAGAGCATCTGTCTCGATGTATGTTATGTTTTGTGAGTTTGAGTATAAGTATTTTTTAGGGACGAGCTCATTCGGCCCATCCAGTCTGCCCAACCTCTGAATCCTTTCTTTAGTATCTTGCCTCATCCTATTTCTAGCTTAGCCTTATGCCTATCCCATGCTTGCTTAAATGTCTTCACTGTATTAACATCTACCACTTCTGCTGTAAGGTGATTCCATTTATTCACTACCCTTTCTGTAAAGTAGTATTTCCTGATGGGCCCATTGATGTATGGTGAATAGTACACGATGGCAGGATACTCATGCTATTGAAACAGCACAAAATATATACGTAGAGAAGCATGTTTCCTTGTATAACATTTTGGATGATTTATAATTTACAATACAAGGCAGAAACTCTTCCTGCTACCAACGCCTCTTGTTATACAACCCAGCACCCTGCTTGCTTTTTCCAACGCTTTACTGCATTGTCTGCTTACCTTTAAGTCATCAGTAATTATTACTCTAAATCCGTCTCGTCTGCTGTCACTGGCAGAACGGCATTCCCAATGCTATAGTTTGCCTCACTATTTCTACATCCCAAGTGCATTCGTCCATAATAGATAAACTCAAATTCACTTACTCTGAAGACTTAGATATACGCGCAGCCGCTATAATAATATATATTTACCAGGAATAGAATCACCATTACGCCACAAGACAACTAGACTTTTTGCTGTTTTGCCATGAAACAAGCTATATCTACATATATTTTGCTATATTTTGTACTATTTACCTCTCCATGGACATAAGATGGCTGCCTGCTCCTGACTCACACCTGTACCTAATTTCCTCAATCAAAAGTCTATTTAACCCGGGTGTTTCTCCAGCCTTCTAGCCAGAACTTTGTGTTTCTTGGTGCTGCGTGTTGGTCCTGTGGAGCTGATTCTCTGCTCTTGAGCTTGGAGAAGGACCGGCAAAGGTTTGTGAATTCTGTGATTTTGAAATGAATGCAGCCCTCTAGATCTACCCCCCAGAAGCAGAGATCGTTTCTTTCAGTCACAGAGTGTCTCGCATGGTCGGGGTATGCATGGTTTTTTTGTAGAAGTTTATTTGCGTGTTTGTTAATACTGTGAAAGTAATTTCTTTGTTTTACGTAAGTTTTTCAGTAGTTTGGTTACACTTAAATGGTTAACTTCATACTTTTAGATGCTCTTTCGCAGTATACAGGAGCTCTCGTGGGCCATAATCCTGTTAGAAGCTGTTTTCTATATATATTTTTTTTTATTTGAAATAATGTGTTTGTCGAATATACTTTGAAAATGCAGGTTTTGCCCCCTATTAACACAAGCGGGCCCTCCTCACCTGTGTTTTAAGTCAAATTATGTTACGTACTACTTATACCCTGTCTAGCCATTGTACAGCGCTACTAAATATGATGGCGCTATATAAAACAAATATTGGGGCTGGAACTTACCACGTGCAGCAAAAATGGCCTCATGAAGTTTTGGGCTGGTCTCCAATTGTTTCCATGGTTTGTTTTAATCGCTGGCCCCTAACAATGTTTTACTACAAATGGAGGACAAAGAGCCAAATAATCGTTTTACTGAGTTTATTTCAAACTTTAAAGGGTGAAAACAGAAGAGGGAGCTGGGGCTTTGGCACGGGTGAATGCATGCCGGCGGTAAGACATGAATAGGGGGGGTCACGTGGGTGGGCCGAGCGAGCCCCGTAATTTTAAAATGAAATAAATCCTGTATCCTTATTGGGCCCTCGTTAGGAAATCGAATCACAGTCCGGGGTGGAGCTCGTTAAATGGAGTCGTTAAAGCTTTGATAGGGGTGCGAACGAACGGATTGGTTCGTTCGTCTCAGCAAGTTGCCAAACGAGCATTCAGCCAATTTAACCTGTCCTGCACCAAATCTGTGCTTGCCTACATATCCCCCCCCATAAATGTATTTTGAGTGTGATTAGGTAATTAAAACATTCCATCTCGTTACACAAGGCCTTTATCCCTTTAACTTTTCAGCTGTGTATGAAGCGGCTTAAGGCGTATGGAGTACGGATTGTATCAGAATTCCAGGATCAGCAGCAGCTCCCACCTGTTATCGGCCTGCAATTGTCCATGGTTGGTATTAGTTGGTGAGTGGACCAAAGTCTTAAACTTGCTACAAACTACATATAAAAAATGTAACATTGTATCCCACAAACGCTTTACTCACGTGGTCTTCGTTGTAATGAAAGATGTTTTTTCTGGTGTCCTCAAGGTCCTGGCTATGCCCAGATACGTGAAACTCCTTGGTTTATGGTCTTCCTCGTCTTGCAGCGAGACAACAACAGAATTCCGGCGATCAGCGCTGCGAATGGAGACACAAGAATTATCCTCTTGAAGCATGCAAGGTACTGAATATCTTTTATATTTTAATGCTTTCTTGATCCATCATGAATAACAAGGTTGCTACCAATCTTATCTTGTCCGGAGCCACCCTTGGTAGGAATTCCAGCGCTGTATAAACCAACGCCCATGGGTTAATGAAGGACCGATCCGCTGAGCCCCCCCTTCCGGGTTACATGGGAGCTACTGAGGGAGACAATGTGTAAAAGTTTACCTATGATCGTCAGGAGGCAAATCAAGATGATATAAGGATTGCTGAACCAGAGTCTGGTGCTGAAGACGTGACATCCGCTCCTGACGTACCCCTCTGCGCAGAGGAAGGTGGCCTCGGCTGGCGAGCATGGCATGCACGTGCCGTGTTTGCAGGGGTGGCTGGCACATACCGTGTAGATGCAGTGAGCTTCTGTGCTGTTCTCTGTAAGCAGGTATCCTGGGGGGCACCTGTGGAGTTACAGGGAGAGAAGGGGTTAAATCTACCATAACAGTGGAAGATCAGATACACTTTAAGCCAGTAAAACTAAATCATGTAAAGTGTTTCAAAATGTTTCTTCCTCTTTCATACAGGACAACAATTCTCATTATCCCTCGACACATGGGAGTGGTGGGATAACAATCGAGTGGAGTGAATGCAGTGTATGGAGTGCAGCTTAACTGGGAATGCTTAGAAAGCACAAGGTAATTTCCCAAAGCTCTAATCTCTTCTGAAGTCTTGTGACCCCAGCACGCGTTGGGTGATGCCTGCATTCGTGGCTCATCCATAGATCAACGCAGACAAAGCCGCGGCTGCAAGGGCTGCTGCTACAGACGTTGGAGACGCAGCCTTCGGGCACTCCTTCCCAGCTTATAACGGACACCGGCGAGGCCGTCGTATACTCCGTGGGCATGCGGTAGCCTTCAGTCTCTCGTTGTTTATGCATCGTGATTACACAGAAGGAATTGGAGATCAGTGCATGATGGGAATTCAGCATCGTATGGTGTATTCCAGGTAATGACGGGCAGGGAGAGTCTTTATACCCCATGGATTTACAGACGGCTTCTACTCTTACATTCACTAGAAATGCTTTTACAGTTTTGTTAAAGCCCATTGTTGTGAAAGCGTAAACTCTTACTATCTAACAATTTTGATTTTTACCTTGATAACCCGATTGGTTGAGACTTCCCAGAGTCTTGCATCTCGGAACGACTTTAATTTCTTTGTAGGTCCTGTGAGCTGCTGTCGTCTGTGCTCCCCTCCTCCATTAAAGCGAAGCGTGAACTCATTCTGCATCCTTTCCAAGCCAACTTTGTTCCAGTCTCTGAGATTGTAGGAGACTGTTAGAAGCCCATGCCTCACCTCGACAAAACAAACGGTGCCGTTAGATCCCTGGGTCATGCTGAACCATCGGGTGCTGAAGCTCCGCTATGATCTACAGGCTGCTCACCATTGCTGCAGACCCAGACCACCTAACAGTGGAGCACTCTGGGCTCTCGCAGCGAACGCTGAAATACAATGACCCTAAAGCTGTCACATCTACAGGCTGCTCTGAATCGGAAGCTTCAGATGTGGACGTGACTCTACCCAACATGCAGCATGACGTGTGTCAAGGTATGGACTTCATGCTGTGTTTGGTACCTGCAGGTGGATGGATTTGTTCTGGTCCTTAGAAGACAAACGCAGGATGATGCCGTCGGCGTTGCATGTTCTTAACGTTGCCTGAAAATGTGCCTGCTGCGGATGGAGAGAATGAGGGAGCAGGTACCGGATGTGGCCTCTAGGATGGATGAAGTGTTCGTGGACATCTGCAAAAGGATGAGTATATAATGCGGATTACCCTATTCACTATGATACAGAAATGATCGCCCAGCAGAGCACCCGGCGGTGGCAGAGCGTTCAGATGTGATGTATGAAGAGTCCTTTCTGGCAGAGCTTTGGCCACAAACATTCGAATGGATTCCTTGATGATTGCACCGCAACTCCCCTTTTTCCAATAATCTACACTATACGCTGGGCATTCACAAAGATGTCCCAGTTCAGGTGAGTCTTTAATATAACATAAATATTGGCATGAAAAATAGTACTTCATCTAAATGGCTTAATATATAACACATTTTATAGTGGGAGACATTCTGATCAGTGAGGTGGTGGAACCATTAATTCAGGTTTGGGTCTCCTTTTAATGTTCTTGTAGAGTTATAACCCGTGAGCGCATCGTTGTAAGCCAAGCCTGTACCTTTTCCGCAGTCCTGGTGAGCGGGTGGGCAATCACAGCTGGGGGTCCAGGGGTCACTGGCGCAAGGAGAGTCGCAGGGTACAGGTGATGAGCAAGCTGTACCCTTCCTCGCGCAGCCTGGGGAGCTATTAACAGCTTCCAGCGGGGCTGCTAGATCATACACCTGTGTTTATAAAGGAAACACACACTGCATCAAGAAAATTAGATATCATTCTGCAGGTCATCACAAAGTAGCTCAGATAACTTGGCGGAAAGCTTTGATACGGACCTACCTGTTACGTTCTAACGGTTCAGTTAACCTTTGTTACCCTTAGAATGTCTATTGAGCTGGCTCCTCACACACTCTGGCTGCATACCTGCGAGTTGCTTTATTGCTCTTCATCGCGTTTGTCGAGATGCTTGTTGAATTCAAGTTGTCAATTTCTACCGTGTCCAACCAGAACAAGCCACCCCATCTGCTGCTGAATGTTAATACACATTACTAAGCAAAAAACTTTCTAATTTATTCATGCCTTATAGGAATCATTACCAACCTCTGTCCTATGTGATACCAGCCGGGACTATCCTGCCAACCCACCTGGTTATACCGCATCCCTCTGCTCAGAGACCCCCAAAGTACCGAAGCTGATTTACCGGATGCATTCACAGATCCCATGTCCACTACAGAGCAGCTGTCTGCAGTAAGAGGTAAGCGATACTCTGCGTGATAGAAAGTCATTACCTGCTTATTAAGAACGACGTTGCGGAGACAGCCTTTAAAGGGTTTGTGCAGAAGGAGATTGTGGGAACGAGTAGATGACTGCTTAACGCCTCCGAGCTGCTGAACGGTATCCGGCTCCCAAAACCTGCAGAGAATGGCATGCATATCGGACACGGGTCACAGTAACACGCGGTGTGGGGCTTTACTACTGCAGATAATATTAAACATGCATAAAAATTATGTCATGACTCTTCAACACTTCCTTTCTCTTCATCCATGCAGATTACAAACCCAGTGGAGCAGCCACTAGGCATTAATCCTGGTTTATCGTCTGTGACTGCAGTAAAGTCAGCCCTGATCTCCAGCCCAAGCCGTCCGTGTGCTCCATACCTTCTGTCCTGCATGATGACTCGGTGGACTTCACAACTCGTTTGATCCTCTGTAAGTAGCTTTCCTCCGATCCCCTCTCTCATTTATCAAAGCCGTGCGGCAGCGATCCAGAGTCAGGCTGACTCCCTGCACCGAAGTAAATGAAGTCAGTAATTCATCTTCCCTGACTGCCCGACGTTGACATTTTCCTTTAAGTAAATGTGACTGCGTGCGATGCGAATCGTTGTGTATTTGGCGTGACTTGTCTTGGTGATATGTTCCATGTAGAGTTAGCTGAGGGTCAGTTAGTTGAGTATAATGCAGCTCTGTGTCTGCTCTTAAAGATTCACCTTCATTCTACTTCTGTGAGAAAAGGAGAATATTTAAGCTTTCCCGTGGCTGCATTAATTACATGTCTGGCTCACGATGTGATAATTAACTTACTTTATCTTTTATGCGCAGGTCTATCCAATGCCATTCTTTCGTAACATTCACCTGCTCTGGAAAGCCAAGCCTCAGCGTGGTCAGGTCTTGTCTGAAGATGAGAAGGAGCCGGCCCCTCCTAATCTTTTTGGGAATGGAAACAAAACCACATTAACAGCAGTGCAGCTGGACCTGGAGCAGTCGAAGACTGTAATTCAACTGTGATTATTGTCAATGTAGATCTACTATTACTTTCACTTCATGTTACTCGTGACTTCATAATTGTATTTGTAACTCTATGCCTTGTGATCTGTAACTCATTGCACTGTAATTGTGATTCTTTGCATTGTGATTTGTATCTCTATGCTTTGTGATTTGTTACTCATTGCATGGTACTTGTTACTTATTGACTTGTGATTTACTTGTTACTCTTTGCATTGTATTTGTGATTCTTTGCTTTGTGATTTGTAACTCATTGCACTGTATTTGTTACTCTATGACTTATGATTTATTTGTTACTCTTTGCATTGTACTTGTGATTTGACTCGACTCTGTATTGTACTGTGTTAACATTAAATTAAAGTGGTTTAGTTCTCTATTTTGTCTCAGTTTGAATCAATTAAAGCACAGAAAGAAACAAAAGATCTTACTTCTAAAGAAACTCAAAAGGAAACGGGGTATATAATCATTAATAACCCTATATAAGGGAGAAAAGATGGATGCCTCTGCTTTCAAGTTGATGATGCTGCTGCTCCTCCTCCCTACATCCTTTCCTGATACTTACCAACTGCAATGACGTTCTTACTGTCCCTTGATGCTCCGCGGTGTAGTAATAATCCATCTGTGCTGTCTCTTACGAACTCCAGCGATAGATGGCTGTCCGAGTAGTGGCCGATAGGATGAATCCATGCATTGCCGTTACCGTGAAATGTTCTCTGAGTCTGCTGGCAGCGTGGCCCAAGGAACGAAGTGAAACAGTGGCACCTAGAAAGACAAATGGAAATATTTTATTTTCAATGGTAGACTGTCTGAAGTTGGTGATGTAAGGGATAAGTCACACAGGAACATGGTCCAGAGAATCTGCCTACCTGGAACCGGTGAGAGTCGACGTGCAAGTCCCACCATTCAGGCAAGGGTTTTGGGGCAGAGAATAACAGTTCTGGTAAAATCGTTTCTGTACCGGACCTCTGCAGGACACTTTTCCAACTTGGGGAATTGAGACTAAAGATGCGCTACCTCCATCCACGAGAGGCGGGGATCTGCTGACTGCGCCATGGATTGCGCACCCGCCATCCTGCAAACAGCCCATCCGTGAACAGAAATCAATGGATACTTGGGAACTTCTTTCCTTCAGAACCGATCGGATCTGTCATTGAGAAGAATACAAAAAAAACTCAGTTAAGACGGCACCAAAAACTTATCTAGACACCATCACAGTTCTGTTGCCATAAGGCACCCCAGGACCAGCTATCTCCCACAACAAATGCAGATAAAGATGATAAACGCATCGCTCTTAGATCTTTACTTTTGTTATAAAGTAAGAAACCCCCGGCTGTACCCTTAGAGATTAAAAATCAAGGGAATTATTTCCACAAAACTCTGAAAGACAAACAGGATACATCTAGATATCATGAGACTGATAAATATTCTGCGCTTTGTAATATCATTAATTTTAAGAGACAGCCGACGTTATTCTTACTCAGTAATAACGCCATAAACACTCTGTCCATACCTTCTCTCTCTGGGCTGTCAATAAGCTCCGTAAGATCTGGGGTTTGTGGCAGGAGGCAGCTCCGCATACTGAAAATGTCACGTCGGTCGCGTTATCCCCTGCGTTCACCACACTGAAGATGTGGATATGGCTGGGATGGGCAGATGCCATGTCTGCCAGGACGGCCTGGAGCTGGTCACGTCTGCTGACTCCAAACTCATCCTTCTCTATGAATTCCTCTGCTGTAATGCCTAAAATGCGGGTTAAAAAGTTGTGACTGAGAAGCAGAGATAGTAACGTATTTACCCAGATAGGAGCGGGGAAGGGAATTGGGGTTACGCACTGAGTAGTACAAGGGTCACTTAATGCCAAGAGCGTTCCTGTCCCACCCATTCCTTCTATCCCTATGCAGGGATACTACATCATTTTAATGTCTTTATGGTACAATGTACAGGAGTCCAGGGAAATGGTTACATATATATGTAGCTATGGTGACCTGTACATCTAGTGCACAGTCTATGATGGTCAAACCAGGCAGTCTTCCCATCAAATGTCCCAGCGGAGTCCTACAAGAATCTACCTGAGACCCCTCCGCACGACTTATTACTTACTTGTGAGTCTCAGAGACACCGAGCTGCGGAAGGCGTCACTTCCAATCTCTTGTACATAAATTTTGATAGTAGAGAAGGTATCTGGCCACACCATCAGAAACCGTAATATTGAGGTCGTGCGTTCCCTGCGGAGGTCTCTCGGTCATTAGGATTGTCCCGGTGTTTTGGTTCAACCAAAAATACCTACAGAAAACAAACTGTCAATGCAATGTTATCTTCCTCAGACACGCCTTCTAACTCCCACATACACCAGACACGTCTTCTCTCTCCCTCATACACCAGACACGTCTTCTCTCTCCCTCATACACCAGACACGTCTTCTCTCTCCCTCAGAAGAGTAGTCCGCACAGGGCACCAGAATACTTAAGGCCGGCTCTGCTACACCAGACACTTCAGCTCTCTCCCTCATATATCAGACATGTATTCTCCCTCTCTTATACAACAGACACGTCTGCTCACTCCTTCATACACCATACATGTCGTCTCTCCCTAATACACCAGACATGTTGTCTCTCTCCCTCATACACCAGACATGTCGTCTCTCTCCCTCATACACCAGACACGTCTGTTCCTTCCCTCATACACCAGACACATCTGCTGACTCTCTCATACACGTCTTCTCTCATACACCAGACACATCTTCCCTCATACACCAGACACATCTTCTCTCTTCCTCATACAACAGACACTTCGTCTCTCTCCTTCATACACCAGACACGTCTTCTCTCTCCCCCATACACCAGACACGTCTTCTCTCTCCCTCATACACCAGACACGTCTTCTCTCTCCCTCATACACCAGACACGTCTTCTCTCTCCCTCATCCACAAGACACGTCATCTCGCTCCCTCATACACCAGACATGTCTTCTTGCTCCCTCATACACAAGACACATCTTCTCTCTTCCTCATACATCAGACATCTCTTCTCGCTCCCTCATACATCACACATCTCATCACTCCCTCATAATCATACACTTCTACTCGCTCCTATTATACACCAGACATGTCTTCTCTCTCCCTCATACACCAGACACTTCAACTCTCTCCCTCATATATCAGACATGTCTTCTTGCTCCCTCATATATCAGACATGTATTCTCCCTCTCTTATACAAGAGACACGTCTGCTCACTCCCTCATACACCTGACATGTCGTCTCTCTCCCTCATACACCAGACACGTCTGTTTGTTCCCTCATACACCAGACACATCTTCTCTCATACACCAGACACATCTTCTCTCTTTATCATACAAAAGACACGTCTTCTCTCACCCTCATACACCAGACATGTCTTCTTGCTCCCTCATACACCAGACATGTCTGATGTATGATGGAGCAAGAAGACATGTCTGATGTATGAGGGAGTGAGCTGAAGTATCTGGTGTATGAGCAAAAGAGAAGACGTGTCTGGTTTATGAGGGAGCGAGAAGACGTGTCTGGTTTATGAGGGAGCTAGAAGACATGTCTGGTGTATGAGGGAGCAAGATGACATGTCTGTTGTATAAGAAAGGGAGAAGACATAGCTGGCGTATGAGATAGCAAGCAGATGTGTCTGGTGGATGAGAGAGAAGACATGTCTGGTGTATGAGGGAGTGAGAAGACACGCCTGGTGTATGAGGGTGCGACATTATGTGCCTGGTGTATGAGGGTGCGACATTACGTGCCTATTGTATAAGAGAGGGAGAAGGCATGTCTGCTGTATGAGGTAGAGAGAAGACGTGTCTGGTGTATGAGGGGGAGAGAATATGTGTCTAGTGTTTGTGGGGGAGAGAATATGTGTCTGCTGTATGAGGGAGAGGGAAGACGTGTCTCGTGTATGAGGGAGAGAGAAGACGTGTCTCGTGTATGAGGGAGAGAGAAGACGTGTCTCGTGTATGAGGGAGAGAGAAGACGTGTCTCGTGTATGAGGGAGAGAGAAGACGTGTCTGGTGTATGAGGGAGCGAGATGACGTGTCTGGTGTATGAGGGTGAGAGAAGACATGTCTGGTGTATGAGGGAGTGAGAAGACGTCTCTGGTGTATGAAGGAGAGAAGAGGACGTGTCTGGTGTATGAGCGAAAGAGAAGACGTGTCTGGTTTACGAGGGAGCGAGAAGACGTGTCTGGTTTATGAAGGAGCGAGAAGACATGTCTGGTGTATGAGGGAGCAAGATGACATGTCTGTTGTATAAGAAAGGGAGAAGACATAGCTGGCGTATGAGGTAACAAGCAGATGTGTCTGGTGGATGAGAGAGAGAGAGAAGACATGTCTGCTGTATGAGGGAGAAAGAAGACATGTCTGGTGTGTGAGGGAGAGAGAAGACGTGTTGTGTATGAGGGAGCAAGAAAAAAAAAAATACATCAGACATGTCTTTTCGCTCCCTCATACACCAGATACTTTATCTTGCTCCCTCATCATCAGACATGTCTTCTCACTCCCTCATACACCAGACACGTCTTCTCTCTCCCTCATACACCAGACACATCTTCTCTCTATGTCATACACATCTTTTCTCTCCCTCATAAACCAGACATGTCTTCTCTCTGCCTGATACACCAGACACACTTCTTCTCGCTCCTTCATATACCAGACATGTCTTCTCGCTCCCTCATACACCAGACACACCTTCCCTATCCCTCAGGCACCAGACACGGCTTCTCAGTCCTTCATACACCAGACACATTTCCTGTCCCCCTCAAACACCAGACACTTCTTCTCTCCCCCTCATACACCAGACACATCTTCTCTCTCCCTCATACAGTAGACATGTCTCTTCCCTCCCTTATACAATAGACTCGTAATCTCGAACCCTCATACATCAGTCACGTAATCTCGCTCCCTCATACACCAGATATCCCTTCTCCCTCTCTTTTACAACACATCATCCCACTCCCTCATACACCAGACACATCTGTTCTCTCACTTATACACCAGACAAGTCTTCTCTCTCTCTTATACAACAGACATGTCTTCTCACCCCGTCATACATCAGACACATCTATCTCCCTCATACACCAGACACGTCTGCTCAATCCCTCATACACCAGATACTTCAGTTTGCTTCCGTATACTTCAGACATGTCTTCTCTCTCCTTTATAGACCAGACACTTCAGTTATCTTCCTCATACACGAGACACATCAGCTCGCTCCCTCATACACCAGACATTTCTTCTCATTTTCTCATACACCAGACATGCCTTCTCCCTCTCTTTTACAACAAACACACCTATCTCCCTCATATACCAGACACGTCTTCTCTCTCCTTCATAAAAAAGACACGTCTGCTCGCTCACTCATACACCAGAGTTGTCCCATCCCTTTCATATACAACAGTCATGTCATCCCACTCCCTCATATACCAGACATCTCTTCTCTCCTTCATACACCAGACACCTCAGTTATCTCCCTCATACACCAGACACATCTGTTCTCTCCCTCATACACCAGACACGACTGCTCACTCCCTCATACACCAGACACGACTGCTCACTCCCTCATACACCAGACATGTCTTTTGGCTCCCTCATACACCAGACACATCTGTTCTCTCCCTCATACGCCAGACACATCTGTTCTCTCCCTCATACGCCAGACACATCTGTTCTCTCCCTCATACGCCAGACACATCTGTTCTCTCCCTCATACGCCAGACACATCTGTTCTCTCCCTCATACGCCAGACACATCTGTTCTCTCCCTCATACGCCAGACACATCTGTTCTCTCCCTCATACGCCAGACACATCTCTTCTCTCCCTCATACACCAGACACATCTCTTCTCTCCCTAATACACCAGACATGTCTTCTCCCTCTCTTATACACCACATGTCAACTACCTCTTATACAACTGACATGTCCTCTCACTCCGTCATTCATCAGACACATCTATCTCCCTCATACACTAGACACGTCTGCTCAATCCCTCATACACCAGACGTGTCATCCCGTTCCCTCATACACCAGACGTGTCTTCTCTCTCCCTCATACACTAGACATGTCTTCTTGCTCCGTCATACACCAGACATGTCATCCCATTCCCTCATACACCAGAGATGTCTTCTCACTTCCTCATACACCAGACACATCATCTCTCTCCCTCATACAGCAGACACGTCTTCTTGCTCCATCATACACCAGACACGTCTTCTCTCTCCCTCATACACCAGACACATCTTTTCTCTCCCTCATACACCAGACACATCTTTTCTCTCCCTCATACACCAGACACGTCTTCTCCCTCTCTTATACACCAGACATGTCTACTTCCTCTCTTATACAACATGTCCTCTCACTCCGTCATTTATCAGACACATCTATCTCCCTCATACACCAGACACTTCTGCTCAATCCTTCATACACCAGATTTGTCATCCAGTTCCTTCATACACCTTATAGAACGGCACTAAAGATCGTCCTTCCTTAGCAGTGATCCACCTGAATGATCAAAGTCTGACATCTCAAACACTTGTCATGACACAGAGTATTCCAATTTACCTCTGGATTGATGAATAAATATCCATCAACTTCTCTGAGACTTCTTTAAGCAACTGGTCAGCCATCGGCCGACATGGTCAACCTATAACCCATTGCGTGTCAATAGTGAAGTGCATTAATGACCATGAAATGCGTGTGTTATTCGAGCCATGGAACTCACCTGGGTATTTGAGAGACGGCGGAATAGTGTTTTGTATCCCATCTTCATCCAGCACAGAGACCTTCCCAATCTCTGCTGATGACCACCCGGCTGTTTTAAACAAGAAAAAATGGTAAGACATTCAGAAGTATGTCTGCATTCGTGCCCATCTGTATTTTTAATCATTTGTCCTACATTCTGCTGTCAGGAACTGTACAATATACGATCAGCATGCCCTGCCGGAGAATTAACATGGACTAATTTCCAATATGTCCCTCCTGTTTAGCTCAGTTAAGCGCAGAATGAAAATAACTCTGACAGCCATTAACGTTGGCTAAAGATTATTCATTCGCTGTTGCTGCTCACTTTCATTTGGCGGCGTTTCCCAGGAGGGATTTTTGGATGTAAACTCATTGTGCATATTTAAAGCGATCTAATAAATCAACTCTTATATTTTACATGTCATTAGCCTACTTAAAAAATGTAAAAAAATAAATAAAAAATAAGAGTGGGCCTGCGTGTCTGTCCTTGACAAGGAGATTAATTATCTGTTCCTTTGTTTCGATCTCTCGTATGCTTAAATTATTCATTCATTTTATGTCCATATATAAAATTCATATTTATAAATCTTCTAGCAAAAAATGACGTGTCTAGAATGACCTTTATCTTACAGCCACCATTCGCCGTGGGTCTCTATAATCAATTTAAAAACAAACATTATTCCTGCCTCTTTATCAAGAGAACGTACGTATAACCAAACTGATGTTCGGGGGGGGGGGTTATTATAGACTTGGTGACAAGAAGAAAATTAGATTTCTGAGCCAAAACATGTAAAATAATGCATTTGGGACAGAGAACGTAAAGATATAATTAATAGCTACAACACTGGTCACAACAGCAGAGAAGAGACTATTGAGGCTACTCACTTTCCAGGATGTAAACGCTGATGTCTTTGTGAGCTCCTCGGTGCGGGTTATCATTTTGATCACCAATAGTTACGCTTGTGGTGGCCCAAGGCGGGTTTCCGCTATCCGTAATTATAACTGGAAGATAAAAAGCCCTCTCTATCTCTCGATCAAAGGGCGTCAGAGTCTCAATAGAGGCCGTGCTGTTTCCGTGGTAATTAGCATGAATGTTGAAGATTTCTGATGGTCATTTGGCAAAGTAAAAGTAAACGGGGCTCCGTTCTCTGCAGTATCAAGATCCACAGCATACATAAAATCCGATGTCTCGTTGACATGGACCCTCTGAGGCCAGACTGCGTTTTCCCAAACAATAGGTTTGTACGGAGCAGCCAATCCTGGCCCGTTGTCGTTAACATCCAGAAGGTCTAGAATGACAGTTGCGCTTCCTGTTTGAACTGGGATGCCCCGGTCTGAGGCTACAATGACCAGGTGGTATTGGGAAGTCACCTCCCGGTCTAGGGCTTTCACCACTTTGACAGCCCCACTAGAAGACACTTTGACCGAAGACATCAGACTCCGCGTGAATGCCATAAGCAAACTGTCCATTTAATTCGGAGTCGGCGTCAGAAGCTGTGACATGCGTAGCGGTAGAGCCCACGGTTATATTTTCCATGAAAGGGGGCACTTGCAAAACGGATGGAATGAAAACCGGAGCGTGGGCATTGCAGTCCTGTAACTCGATCAGGCAGTGGGAAATTGAAGAAAAATCACAGTCCCGGACCTCGATGGTAAGGTTAAATCTCCGTTCCTCCGAGATCTCATAATCCAGCTTCTTATTAAGTTTAATTATCGCGTGTTTCTCCTTTTGGTTGCTTTCAATAGTGAATGCGTGGCCTGGGTCTCCTCCAACGATGCTAAATGACAATAAAGCGTTTTCTCCGTCATCTTCATCTACTGCCACCACCTGAAGGACGTTAGAGTTGATTTCACTTGTCTCCCAGACGGTATCATGCCACGTATCCTGGGTGAACACCGGAGCGTGATCGTTGATATCTAGAACATGAATAGTTGCTGTACCGGTGGAACTCATTCCTCCGCCATCTTCAACTTCAATAAGAAGAAAGTAAGTATCTGTCTCTTCACGGTCTAGGTTCCCGAGGGCTGTATAAATAACACCGGTGGTGGAGTCTATGCCGAAGATGCTTCGGTTAAGCAAATCCAGGGGATTGTTAACGATGGAGTAAGTCAGAATAGCATTGGAACCCTTGGTTTTCTCATCTCGATCAACTGCACTCATCTCCATGACGGACGCGTTGGCAAGAGCGTTTTCCAGCACATCTCCACTGCAGGTGTTTCTCTCGCAGATGAAATGCGGCACATGGTCATTCACATCATCTACATAAATGATCACATCAGCAAATCGTGTGAGACCATCTCCTTCTTCATCTGTGGCAAGAACCACAAACCTCCAGAGAGCGTGTTCCTCGCGATCCAGAGGCTTTTGGGCAAATATTCCTCCTGTCCTTTCATTTATGGTAAAAACATTACAGGCTCCGCTTCCATGCAGAGAATACTTCATGGTTCCTTGTTCTCTGTCATCTTGGTCTACAGCAGAAACCTTTACATATGTCAAAGAGTAAACACAGTAGTATTGGTATTATTGGCCAAGAACATTTGAAGAATACCCCTAACCCCCTTGTTCTGAGAGTTATAAGGAAGATGAGGTCAAACAAATTCTGGAAACATGTTCAAAGTACAAAAGACAAGTGGTGTAGACAGGGATACCTGCAGTACCAAAACCGGTAAGTGTGACAGTTCTTCCATTATGTGACCTTGGTACTCGTTCTGTGAGAAAACCGGAGCCTCATCATTTTTGTTCAACACGTTGATCATGACCGTGGTATAATCTTCCCACTTCCCGTCCGACGCCAGCACAGTGAGTTCATAGACCGGCACCTCCTCGTAATTCAGTGGCTGGAAAACGAAGACAGCGCCGGTTTCTGGGTCTACATCCAGGGCTTCCCCGTTATTCCCAGCTGTGATCTGATAGCGGATCTTTGCATTCATCCCTGTAACATAAACAAACATTCCGAGAGCTTCTTCCAAACCAAACAGCTTCCCTTTAAACGGAACGACTTGTATGTCGAATCAAATGAATGATCTGCATTACTGATAAGCACAGGAATGAGATATTACTAGTTACTGATAATTCCTTTGCTCACCAAACTTCCGTTACATGGACTTTATGTAGATTAGCAATTTCTTCTAGGTGCAAAAACTTTTGAGAACTAGGGGTGGAAACCCCTGGTCTAGGGGTATCAGTTGAACTATCCTTGGTCACATTCCTAGACCCAGCTGAACTATCCTTGGTCACATTCCTACATTTATAACTCTTTGGGGGCAGAGCTCTGTAACTCTCTTACAACTCGGTCACACTTATTTCACCTTTGTCTGGATCAGTGGCACTGACAAGGACAGCAATGGATCCCACGTCCTGGTCTTCCTGCACGTTAACGTGGTAAGCGCGCTGAGCGAAAACTGGCTGGTTATCATTAACATCGCTGATGAAAACGTGCACGTACGCCGAGTCTGCAGAGACGAGAGGCAGGAGATTAAAATACTTCACAGAGGCACTTCTGTCAGCCACAATTCCTTAAACTGTCCGCCCGCACGTTAAATGAAAACTAATATGCAGACAATCCGCGGACAGACCCTGCGGCTCGGAAACAACTTATACAGACGCGTTATTCCAAAGCTCTTGAAGATGAGATGAATGTGGATGGGAATTTGTTTCAATGGATAACACGAGTATAACTGATGCCCCATGTCAATGGCTCATTTTTAAAAAAAATATATTTCTGGCCCAATCGCCCCAATAACGCATTTTATTGGGGTTAATTTGTTCTCATTTGCAAACCGTGCTGCTCTTCAGAGGAGCGTTAGGACGTAGATCCTTCCGAACACCATTATAAATTCCCGATATTAAGCCGTTTGTGAAGCCTGAAGCTGCTTCTAGAATAGTTTTCATTAGCATTGCATAAAAGGATAAATTGCATTTTTTGTGCATAACTTAATTTAAATACACAAAAAGTGACATGATTTGCATAAACTTCTGGCAGCTTAAAGTCATTTTATACGAACAGAACGGCATGAGTTAATCCCTGGGTTTCTTTACATGTTGACAGGTGTGCCCAACCCTAAATATTTAAAAGGTGAGGAGGTAACAGGGCTGAGAGTTACCAACGTAAAAATTGACCCTCCCTCTGGCACTGCAGCAGGATCAGACTTTGGGGTATCTCAGCAGGATCAGATGTTGGGGTAAAGAGGGGCATGGATATCTCAGCAGGATCAGACCTTGGGGTATGGAGGGGTATGGGTATCTCAGCAGGATCAGACGTTGGGGTATGAAGGGCTATGGGCATCTCAGCAGGATCAGACGTTGGGGTATGGAGGGGTATGGGTATCTCAGCAGGATCAGACCTTGGGGTATGGAGGGGTATGGGTATCTCAGCAGGATCAGACGTTGGGGTATGGAGGGGTTTGGGTATCTCAGCAGGATCAGACGTTGGGGTATGAAGGGCTATGAGCACCTCAACAGGATGAGGCATTGAGGATTATGGGCTATGGGCACTGCTTTGTGAACATACATTGGGGTGGTATGTGGGCAACGTCGCAGGATCAGACCTTGGGGTAGGGAGGGCTATGGGTATCTCGGCAGGACCTTGGGGTGGGGATGGTTGTGGGCAACTATTTAGGAATAGATCTTGGGATGTATGCTGCATTTCTGTTGAGTAGTAAGGCCACTGTGCCAAAATAAACCCCATATTATCCTCACCAGAATTGGGTTGCCCATGTTTTCCAGGTCGAGCAGACTCTGATCCATCTGACGACATAACTTCTAGGAGATACGAGCCCTTGGTCTCCCGGGCAAACACGGCAGCTGTGTTAATGACTCCCGTCTGGGGATCGATGTGGAACAGAGCATGGTCTCCGCTGCGATCTTCTAAAATAGAATAGGTGATCTGGAGCAAGACAATCAGACCACAGTTAGCGCAGGCTGGCCTGAAAACACTTTGCTGATATAAGGTGGAACTGATGGGAAATCACTAATGCTCTTTGTTGCAAAGGCCTGGAAGCTTTTACTGAACATGTTCTGCCAGGACTACATATATTATTAACGTAACAGTAATGCCGGTGCGCAGGAAATGCTGCGATCCGATGAGCAAAAGGTCTGTCTGCTCTGCCGCAAACCAATTTAATTTCTCTTTATTATTTATTTGTGGCTTTAACTGACACGTGACCCTCAACAATCAACAATCTGGCCCTAATACCAGACAGTGTTATCAGGTGAGAAAACCCCCCTTTGTGTCATCAGTAACTCTAATTAACATGCTGACCCTGGGTCCGCGGGCAGGCGGGCAGGCGCGCAGGGGCAGCGGGTCCGCGGGCAGGAGGGCAGGGGCAGCGGGTCCGCGGGCAGAGGCAGCGGGCCGAGGCAGCGGGCCCGCGGGCAGGCGCGCAGGGGGCAGCGGGCCCGCGGGCAGGCGCGCAGGGGGCAGCGGGCCCGCGGGCAGGCGCGCAGGGGGCAGCGGGCCCGCGGGCAGGCGCGCAGGGGGCAGCGGGCCCGCGGGCAGGCGCGCAGGGGGGCAGCGGGTCCGCGGGCAGGGGCAGCGGGTCCGCGGGCAGCGGGTCCCCGGGCAGGCGCAGCGGGTCCCCGGGCAGGCGTGCAGGGGCAGCGGGTCCGCGGGCAGGGGCAGAGGGTCCGCGGGCAGGGGCAGAGGGTCCGCGGGCAGGGGCAGAGGGTCCGCGGGCAGGGGCGCAGGGGCAGAGGGTCCGCGGGCAGGCGCGCAGGAGCAGAGGGTCCGCGGGCAGGCGCGCAGGGGCAGAGGGTCCGCGGGCAGGCGCGCAGGGGCAGAGGGTCCGCGGGCAGGCGCGCAGGGGCAGAGGGTCCGCGGGCAGGCGCGCAGGGGCAGAGGGTCCGCGGGCAGGCGCGCAGGGGCAGAGGGTCCGCGGGCAGGCGCGCAGGGGCAGAGGGTCCGTGGGCAGGCGCAGCGGGTCCGCGGGCAGGCGCGCAGGGGCAGCGGGTCCGCGGGCAGGCGCGCAGGGGCAGCGGGTCCGCGGGCAGGCGCGCAGGGGCAGCGGGTCCGCGGGCAGGCGCTCAGGGGCAGCGGGTCCGCGGGCAGGCGCGCAGGGGCAGCGGGTCCGCAGGCGGGGCAGCGGGTCCGCGGGCAGGGGCAGCGGGTCCGCGGGCAGGGGCAGCAGGTCCGCGGGCAGGCGTGCAGGGGCAGCGGGTCCGCGGGCAGGCGCGCAGGGGCAGCGGGTCCGCTTATAATAACCATCAAAAGGACTTAATGCCTTGGGTTACAAGACAAATACAAGTAGGTAAACCTCCCATTCGCTCCCTAAAATGTCTTGGACCAGGACCCTCATTGCTCAGTAATGGGCCGGCCCTTTCCATCACTTTACCTGTGACCCCTTGTACGCTCCCAGTTTTTCCTCCCCGGTCCCTTTCCCTCCAACTACTCAATCAATTTATCAACATTCCACAGCGGATTTCTTGCATCCAGTTTCGGCGCATTATTATACAAATCTGCAGATACAAAGTTATAATATAAACAAACAGATCTGCAGATAGAAAGTTACGATATAAAGAGCCAAATCCAGTGAAAGTAACGCGTGGCTGAGCCAACTACCCACAGCCATTAATATCACATTTGTTGCACGAAGTCAGAATTATCCGGGCAATTAAACACGGAACGTCCAGAACACGGCAGAGAACCGAGGGGCATCTAGGGGCGTGCGGGAGGCTTTAAATAACACATAGCAAACAAAAATGGCAGACGGCGTTATTACTATTATTATTATTATTACTTATATACACAATATATACAACGTATCAGCACCAAGAACTTGGAATGATCAGCTTTACACACATGAGAGGGGAACAGCGAGTGAATCAAACCCCAGAACATGGACATAAACTCTGCACAAAATGTAAACAGCGCTACAATAATAACCCTCTGTGTGCCACAGCGGCGTGCGGCCCATCGCCAGGCAAACACAATCGTATCGTTAAAGACATATAAGCGAGCGGCAAACATCTCAGATGCTACATCACAACAGCATAAAACACAGGGTTTAACCCTTTCGGCCCAGTTTGTATTTAAAAAAAAAAACAAAAAAACAATTTATTGATAAATAAAACCACATGCTTGTCTTATAAACAAGCCACTCACCGGCCCTCCGTGTCCTTACTGTAACAGTTCAGCCAGAGTCCAAACAATCCCTCCAGGGGGTAGATTTCGGTGTAATAATCCAGACCCCAGAGCTCCGCCGATCTGCAACCAATATTATATTCCAGGGCTTTGGCCTGCTGCTTGATTGAGCAGATAATTCCCCAATTCACCCCAAACAGGCTTTTCTTGAGGGGGCAGAACGTTGACAGCAGCCCCCCACGCAAACTTGTGGGGTCTTTTGGGTTTCCATTTCTTAATAGAAAGAGTGGATTAAGAGGCAACATCAAAGCAGCTCTTTGGAAATCACTGAACAGCCCAACAGTCCTCACCCAGGTGGATCAATCAGGGCCGCCCTCTACCTGCAAGATCCACCTCCATTCCTACCAGGAGATCCTGACAGCCTGCGGGGGGCAGACCTCGCAGTAACAATACGTGAATAAACCGTGATATTCATCGGAGGACAGCTACAGGAGCTGTAACAGGGCACCTACAGCATGGAGAGGGGCAATAATAATCATTATTATGTGAACGATGTATAACGGGGCAATATCTGCACTTTATGCTATAAGATTGGACTACAGTATGTGCTATACAAAGTTTCAGACATGGCGTCTGTTCATCCTCACCCCAGCCTCAGGGGGCACCGGATAATTAATGGGGTTCATTGTCAACCAACATATTCAATGATGCAACATTTTGTCAAAGAAATTATTGTATCGATAACAATAGTAATAATATTATTAATAACAATAATAATAATAGCAATACTAATAATAATAATCATAAAATATAACAATACTAATAGTAATAATATTATTAATAAAAATAATAATAGTAATAATAATAATAATAGTAATAATAATAGATGCTGGAATGTGTTAGGGATGTAACACTTTGTGTAATAATGTATCAACGTCCTGATTACTCGTACTGCATTTTATTATAGCTGAATCATTACAATTGTCTTATTTTTATGACCTCTCAAGTTCTTCTTGACCAGACGGGCTACAGTTCCTTTCATTCAATTGAATGACACCAGCAACAGCCAATAAATCCAGCTACAGACCAAGATCGCAAGCCTCTGTCACCATCCGCCACAATCTTAGACATGACCTCTCTGCTCAGGGAATCATCGGTGAAGACTGGATGGACCGTGATTAACCAATAGAGGGCAAAATGTTCAAGTTTTTAGAGGGTGTAAATGTGTTTCTTTGTGCATGCCCTCTGTATCTGTTCTGGCTCGAGGTGTCATCTTCCCAGGGGACCCCTGTGGTGATTCGTGGCCTAACAGACAAGGACCCAGAGTTATAGGAATTTCATTCCTCTCTTAAGTGGAGGGGTTTCCATCACCTTTACCCCACCATAACTTATTGGCACATCAAAGATGGGACTCAATTCTTGGGGATGGTGTCATATAATCGGTCATGTGATCAGAGGGGTGTGTTCTTGAAACAGAGTCTGATTTAGGGGCAATGCAGGGACCTCAAAAGCAGAACTCCATGATATACTCTGATCGGAACAACATCATAAGAAACCGTCTGGACTTAAGGACTTAAGGCGAGAGGGGATGCAGAGTGTGGAGATGCAGAGTGTGTGTGTGTGTGTGCGCGAGAGAGAGAGGACGCAGAGTGAGTGTCTGTGCGCGCGAGAGAGAGGGGATGCAGAGTGTGTGTGCGCGCGAGAGGGGGGAAACAGATTGAGTGCAGTGTGTGAGGTGGCGCAAAATGTGAGGGGGCACAGAGTGTGGGCAAGAGTAGACAGAGTTTGAAGATGCACACTGCGGGCAAGAGGGGATATAGTGTGTGAGCGAGAAGGAATGTTGAGTGTGAGCTTGAGGGGCCGAAGAGTGCTGGCGAGAGGGGATGCAGAGTGTGAGGACGCAGAACGTGGGCGAGAGAGGATGCAGAGTGTGAGCAGGGAGACGCAGAGTATGGAGACTCAGCGTGTTTGCGCCGAGGGGACGCGGAGAGTGCGAGGAGGGTCGCCGAGTGTGAGAGCTCCAGAGGAGGGACGCAAAGTGTGAGAGCTCCTGAGGAGGGACGCAGGTTGTGAGAGCCCCTGAGGAGGGACGCCGAGTGTGAGAGCTCCTGAGGAGGGACGCCGAGTGTGAGAGCTCCTGAGGAGGGACGCAGAGTTACATAGTATGTCCACACGACGGCGCCAAAGTATAACAAATTCCAACTTAATATTGTGAATGGAACTGTCATGCGTACCAGTGACCAGCAGGGGTCAGCATTTTCATGACAGTTATATATGATATATTTGGACCTTGCTGCCCTCTGGTGGGGATGGATGATTATTGCACAGAGAGAAGCTTCTGGTAAAAGAAATAGTGAGTGTGTTCTTCATGCAGCATACAGATTATGGAAACAATAACATCACAGGGTAAATCAGACTCCATTAAATATATATGTATTCATAGGTTGTCATGCAGTATATGGTGTAATACAGTGCATGATGATGCCAAAGGATAACAAATCCTAACTTCACACCATTTAACCTGACATGTAATTACATAGTATGTCCACACGACGGCGCCAAAGTATAACAAATTCCAACTTAATATTGTTAATCGAACTGTCATGCGTACCAGTGACCAGCAGGGGTCAGCATTTTCATGACAGTTATATATGATATATTTGGACCTTGCTGCCCTCTGGTGGGGATGGATGATTATTGCACAGAGAGAAGCTTCTGGTAAAAGAAATAGTGTGTTCTTCATGCAGCATACAGATTATGGAAACAATAACATCACAGGGTAAATCAGACTCCATTAAATATATATGTATTCATAGGTTGTCATGCAGTATATGGTGTAATACAGTACATGATGATGCCAAAGGATAACAAATCCTAACTTCACACCATTTAACCTGACATGTAATTACATAGTATGTCCACACGACGGCGCCAAAGTATAACAAATTCCAACTTAATATTGTTAATGGAACTGTCATGCGTACCAGTGACCAGCAGGGGTCAGCATTTTCATGACATGCAATTATATATGATATATTTGGGCCTTGCTGCCCTCTGGTGGGGATGGATGATTATTGCACCGAGAGAAGCTTCTGGTAAAAGAAATGGTAAGTGTGTTCTTCATGCAGCATACAGATTATGGAAACAATAACATCACAGGGTAAATCAGACTCCATTAAATATATATGTATTCATAGGTTGTCATGCAGTATATGGTGTAATACAGTACATGATGATACAAAAGGATAACAAATCCTAACTTCACACCATTTAACCTGACATGTAATTACATAGTATGTCCACACGACGGCGCCAAAGTATAACAAATTCCAAATTAAGATTGTTAATGGAACTGTCATGCGTACCAGTGACCAGCAGGGGTCAGCATTTTCATGACATGCAATTATATATGATATATTTGGGCCTTGCTGCCCTCTGGTGGGGATGGATGATTATTGCACCGAGAGAAGCTTCTGGTAAAAGAAATAGTAAGTGTGTTCTTCATGCAGCATACAGATTATGGAAACAATAACATCACAGGGTAAATCAGACTCCATTAAATATATATGTATTCATAGGTTGTCATGCAGTATATGGTGTAATACAGTACATGATGATACAAAAGGATAACAAATCCTAACTTCACACCATTTAACCTGACATGTAATTACATAGTATGTCCACACGACGGCGCCAAAGTATAACAAATTCCAAATTAAGATTGTTAATGGAACTGTCATGCGTACCAGTGACCAGCAGGGGTCAGCATTTTCATGACATGCAATTATATATGATATATTTGGGCCTTGCTGCCCTCTGGTGGGGATGGATGATTATTGCACAGAGAGAAGCTTCTGGTAAAAGAAATAGTGAGTGTGTTCTTCATGCAGCATACAGATTATGGAAACAATAACATCACAGGGTAAATCAGACTCCATTAAATATATATGTATTCATAGGTTGTCATGCAGTATATGGTGTAATACAGTGCATGATGATGCCAAAGGATAACAAATCCTAACTTCACACCATTTAACCTGACATGTAATTACATAGTATGTCCACACGACGGCGCCAAAGTATAACAAATTCCAACTTAATATTGTTAATCGAACTGTCATGCGTACCAGTGACCAGCAGGGGTCAGCATTTTCATGACAGTTATATATGATATATTTGGACCTTGCTGCCCTCTGGTGGGGATGGATGATTATTGCACAGAGAGAAGCTTCTGGTAAAAGAAATAGTGTGTTCTTCATGCAGCATACAGATTATGGAAACAATAACATCACAGGGTAAATCAGACTCCATTAAATATATATGTATTCATAGGTTGTCATGCAGTATATGGTGTAATACAGTACATGATGATACAAAAGGATAACAAATCCTAACTTCACACCATTTAACCTGACATGTAATTACATAGTATGTCCACACGACGGCGCCAAAGTATAACAAATTCCAAATTAAGATTGTTAATGGAACCGTCATGCAAACCAGTGACCAGCAGGGGTCAGCATTTTCATGACATGCAATTATATATGATATATTTGGGCCTTGCTGCCCTCTGGTGGGGATGGATGATTATTGCACCGAGAGAAGCTTCTGGTAAAAGAAATGGTAAGTGTGTTCTTCATGCAGCATACAGATTATGGAAACAATAACATCACAGGGTAAATCAGACTCCATTAAATATATATGTATTCATAGGTTGTCATGCAGTATATGGTGTAATACAGTACATGATGATACAAAAGGATAACAAATCCTAACTTCACACCATTTAACCTGACATGTAATTACATAGTATGTCCACACGACGGCGCCAAAGTATAACAAATTCCAAATTAAGATTGTTAATGGAACTGTCATGCGTACCAGTGACCAGCAGGGGTCAGCATTTTCATGACATGCAATTATATATGATATATTTGGGCCTTGCTGCCCTCTGGTGGGGATGGATGATTATTGCACCGAGAGAAGCTTCTGGTAAAAGAAATAGTAAGTGTGTTCTTCATGCAGCATACAGATTATGGAAACAATAACATCACAGGGTAAATCAGACTCCATTAAATATATATGTATTCATAGGTTGTCATGCAGTATATGGTATAATACAGTACATGATGATGCCAAAGGATAACAAATCCCAACTTCACACCATTTAACCTGACATGTAATTACATAGTATGTCCACACGACGGCGCCAAAGTATGACAAATTCCAAATTAATATTGTTAATGGAACCGTCATGCACACCAGTGACCAGCAGGGGTCAGCATTTTCATGACACACAATTAAATATGATATATTTGGGCAGTGCTGCCCTCTGGTGGGGATGGATGATCATTGCACCGAGAGAAGCAGCTGGTAAATGAAATAGTGAGTGTGTTCTTCATGCAGCATACTGAATATGGAAACAATAACATCATGGGGTAAATCAGACTCCATATATGTATATAGGTTCATATGTATATATGTATATGCATACATATCATAGGTTCATTGCTGCCCTGTGGTGGGGATGGATAATCATTGCACAGAGAGAAGCTGCTGGTTAATGAAATGCATCTGCAACAAATGCAATAAACGCCACTGCAGGTGACATGAAGGGTCCTGATGTCGGTTTACATGATTATTATCATCTTGTATTTATATAGCACAAACACTGTATGCAGCGTTTCTTACAATGCATATATTCAAGGGGTCTGACAGGACTAGAATTGACAGCCTGAGACAAACCCATACATTTGGTGGAGAGCCCTGCCCATATTACCTGCCATGGAGAAAGGTCACTTCTCTAGCGAGGTTTCCTGCAGCTGGATGCAGAGGTAGCAGAGTTAAGCTCAGGATTGCCCCTGCTCTGATTCTCAGAGTACCTCTTTATTAAGGAGTCCCACGTGAACATGCACTCAGTAACACAGAAGACACCGTGACATTGCATGATTTTTATTTTACATGAATGATTTTCTACAACATACAATACTTAGAATGTTAGCACTGAGCCCGAACAGCGACGACGGTACAGATTTTAACAGAGGGAGCCGGGTCTGAGCGGGGATGGGGCTGATTTTTGCAATGTCTCAATAGGAGGGATGGATTCGGCTCAATGTATCCGTCACATTTCTAGAGACGCGTGTAATCTGGTGTTAACCAGTGGAAGTAGTCACACTCCATGTATTGGAAGAAACTGGTCTGCCAAAGCAGCATTTGACTACCAATGCGTGAAACAAGAGATCCACGGAATCAACCCCTTCACTGCTGGACGGAACCCCTGCTGTATATTACTGGAGGTGGTGAGTGGGGTTGATGTGGAGATGAGTATCTGACATTCAGTTCTTCATAGACAGTTAAAGTTTAGCAAAGTCTTCAACCAGCCTCAGAGAGCCTACATACTTTCCCGTGGCCTGCGCAGATGTGTCCTTCCCTCCTCCTTTTCCATCCATCAATTCACATACCTGCTGCACCCATTCACTGGCCTTTAGACCCTTATCTGCCGCTTCCTGCAAATCGACACAGCGCACGTTAAAGAAGCCCCAGAAAGCTCGCTGCTTGGCAAGCCCATAAGTCTAATAAATGCCTTATAGTAGAACTCGGAAAAGAGATGAGAATTCAAAGAGATGAGCCTATTACCTGAGGCACCTGACACAAACACCGAATCTTCCCAGCATCGTTATCTACAGTAAAGATAATGGCTGCAGTGTTTGGCGACTGAGACTTCAGGAGTTTCAGGGATTCGTTCACAGCCTGTTTAAAAAAAACAAAAAGAAGAGCGATAGATCAGAAGACGTCTTGGAGATGAAACCCGACATGCAAAGTGCTGCGAGGCAGCTCTGGAGACTGGTGCTGCAGCCACGCTCGGGGTGACCCTTCCAATCAAGCAGCCCCGCGGTGGCTCGTGTCTGCGCAGTACCTTGGCAGAAGCGCCACTCTCCATCTCTAGGACAAGCAGAGGCTGGTTGGGGTTGTTTTCAATCAGCTGTTTGGTCTTTTCCCAAAACCTGACAAAATCAAACAAGCACAAAAAATATTATTATTAGGTCTGTGAATTTAGCGCGTATGTGTAATAAAAACAAAAGCCGCAGCGTAAACCCTATATATATAACCAGAAAATTCCGTGACATCACGGTCCCCCACTTAACCGTTTCTGAATATCGGCTTTACTGGCACGGTCCAGATCGTCCATGGCTTTCTTCAAAGTTTTTAGCTGCTCTCTGAGCTCATCCTTTTGCCACTGAGAGATGACGGCTGTGGCCAGAGTCTGAAAGAAGAGCAGCAGTGAAGAAGCCCCCCGTTAATCAGAGCACACACCGGCGCATCACCGGTACATCCCCCCGCGCCCGTACCTCGCTGAGATCTGCTATTTCTTTCTGCACGTCTTTGTTGGGGGAAGTCTGCTGCTTCACTTTTCCCTCCAATGTGGAGAGCGCAGCCTTCAGAGCCTCCTGTTTGCGCACAGCCTGCGATACAGGATCGGGGTTAGCGGGTAGCCATTCCCAGAGCGATCGTAGCGGGGCTCCTGTAGCGTGTGCGTCTTACCGACACGCTCCCGAAATACTCACCTTTACCGCCTCGGCCCCTGTGACAGCCACAATCCTACGGATCCCTTTGGCAATGGCCTCTTCTGTGATGATGGCAAACGCACCGGCGTGGCCAGAATTCTGCAGGTGTCTGGAGAGTGACAGCACCACAAAAGGTTTAAGGGCAGCGGTAGCCGAGAGGTGCAGGCTCGGTACAGGAGTAATATAAATATATATCGGGGGCTCAGGGCCGTTACTCACGTTCCTCCGCAGAACTCCACCGATGTCACAGAACCGGCAGGACCAGAAGGGTCGGCAATCAGAGTCTCCACAGGGATTCCCACCGACACGACGCGTACAGGGTCAGGATACGTCTCGTCAAACACGGCACGCAGGCCCTGGATAGCTTTGGCCTCGGCAAGCGGGCAGTCCAAGGCGTACACAACCTGCACGCAAACACACCGATCAGTGACCGCAAAGGGTAGATGGGCTCGCAGGCCAGGGCAGGAGAGGGCCGTGTGCTCACCTTGTTCTCCTGAATTAACTGGTTTGCTATCTCCTCCGTTTTGCAGGTTAATAATTCCATTAAAATATTTAAGGTTTCCCTGGGCAAGCAGCAACAAGATTAGGGCACAAAAATGTGCATTACCCAATGTCATCCACTAGGGGTGCTATAATACCTGCCCAACTTCTCATTTCCAGTGTATTGTCTTCATTTACATTACATGGTAACAAAAACATGGAATTAACATGTTAACAGAGCTTAATTAAATAAAAGCACGCCACGTGTTGATGGCAAAACTTGTCATCATCATCTTTGTTGGGTAAAAGGAGCTTTTAGTATAACTTTCTAGGTGACATCTGCTTAGACTCATGATTTTATTTTTTTTCCCTACAAAAAAATCAAGGCAACGTCTGCACTTTGTATCTTTACTGTTTTTCTTTAATTAAGCTGTTAATTCATAAACGTATTTATATAGCAGGGTTCCAAAATATCACGGTTATTAGAGTGTTGAGCAAAGATTTGAGATTAAAAACCCATATAAATAAGCACATTACTTTTATCTCCCGTAACCTTAGGTTACGTGATTCATTACCAAGGTTATAAAATCGGCAGAAGATCCTGACATCTTACAGACGTGACGTGATGGGGATATTATTTATTAATTTCTATAGCGCCATCATATTCCGCAACCCTGTACACGTTGGGGTAAGAAGATGTGGTGCTCGATAACTATTGATTTTAAATACACTAGTTTCAAAGAACATGTACTAAGACTTAAACCATCACTACTGGGAAACCATTCAATATATCTACATCGGAAACATTGTTCATCAAAACACAAGCGATTACGAACTCTATCTCATATAACGCTGCCATGTTTGCAGACAGACAAATAACACGGAGCCGCCGCCGACAACAGCAGCAGCCCATCTTATCGGCGATATCCAATATTTCGGCTGCGAGCCCTGGCCGGATTTTGGACGCTCTTTTTGCTTTTATGTAACGTTATACACAGAGTCATAATGAGATCAGCGGGGTGCCTTCCTGTTATGAAGCCTGGAACCGTAATCAGCGATTAGCCAGCCCAACGTTGCCTTTATTTTCAGATAGATAACGTTTCGAAGTGTTATTAATCATACAGCTTAATGGCTCCGCTGGGAGGACACGAGCGACACAAAGTGTCAATATTTACTGGGGTTTTGGGAATCCCTCCAAAGTGAATCGGTCCATCCCCCGGTAACTCTGTGTTCATATTACAAACTTAGAAGAGATATCAGCTTTTGCTTCCACTCTCAGATGGAAAGGCTGGATCTTTAAATGTATTTTCATGCTATGAAGCGGTCTAATCTACCTATGGAGGGATTTCCTATATATATATATAATTTAGGGGTTGATAGCATCTTATTTCACCGTCTAGAACTAGAGAATTGTATTGAGATCCAGAATTACCAAGCGCTTTTCCGCTGCATTAATACCTTGTCGAGGTACAGTACGGGGTCGGTTGCAAAAACGCTGAATTAGGTTTATTATAGCTGAATATTTAAAAGAATTATTATTTATTAATTCAATTATTATGGAACTTTGCTTATAAACAGAACCGAGTGACATCGGAACGCTTCTGGTGACATCAGAAGCTAACGTCGTACAATTAATTTAGCGCAAATTATTTCATGTTTATTTTTATCTGCTTTTTATTTGAAGCACTTTGGTCTTAAACTGTGGGAAACTTTTTACCATCCATCTGACACCGGTGAATAATGAACGGTCGTTAGAAAAATAACACAATGGCTTGATGAGGAATCGGAGGCCTGGAACACTCGGTATTTGGAAGGCGTTCTGTCTTTGTCAGACACGTACCCATAATCCAGCCGCTGTTATGACTGCTCTTCGTGTAGTTATGTCAGATATCATCTTGAGTGTTGTATTAGCAGACGGGAGGAGAGATTACTCCTGCGTGTATTTCTTGGGCCGTTCGAGGGTGCTTATTTTATCAATGTCTCCCAACAAACAGATGATGTTTGAAAGAACATTTCAACAGCCTGATGTTGACAGATGGAGCCCCGGAGATCCCGCGATCCACACATGCTGAGGACTCGAGAGGTGTCGAGAGAAGCAGTCAAAATGACTTGAATGAGTTTGGCAGCTCAGCTAAATGAAGGTCACAGTGACATAGAAAATAAACACAATAGGTGTTTAGAGGAATACGAAAAAATTATAACAAGACCATGACAGCACCGAGCCAGCAATGGAAACATGGAAATACGGAATACATAAAGCCAGCTGGATATTATATGCCTCTTCCAACACCATTACTGTTCGCGATAACGCATAACACAGGCTACACGTTGTGTTTTGACCTTGTAGACATCTAATGATGAGATCATGGATGGAGTCCTTTGGTATCAGTGTAATGTATGTGCTACTTTACCAACCTGTAGATGCCTCCTGGATGCCTCTATACAGGGTGCCAATAATAAGGGCCCCCTTATCTCAGTGATGCCACTTTGCCCTTCCGAGCTCCTTTGCTGCAGGGATGCACATTGGCAAGCCATGGGTTAGTTGCATATTAGGTTGCAGAATGCAGAGACAAACATTTCTCCCTTGGAGGAGCACAGTGGGACGCAGAAATACAATAGGATTAAGCACTTTAGACTGTCCTCTAGCCACTGCCCTCTAAGTAATAAGATCCCAGTAGATCTGCTATTATGATGTAGGGATTAAGATCTGGCCAACAGATGCTCGCACTAAATCTCGGTCAGTCTTGCTCTTTTGTCATATCGCAACCACTTAAGTGTAAGCCACAAAAAAAACTAAACATATTCCCTGGGATGCAAGAACCATGCACTAATAATAATAGTATATCCTTCTATGAATCTACATACACGCTCACACACACATGCTTTCAGGCAGAAATCTAAAGAGTAGAGGTAGGACTTACTTCACCGCATTTAGAAACAGTTATGCCTAATTCTGCAGGTATGATTCAGAGCTAGAAACAAAATTATTTTATGTTGAGGTTTATCCATGGCGACATCCAGTGTTTAAAAATGGACGGCTTCACCCAAAACCTAAATTCTTTCCATGATGTATTCCTGAACAATGACCTCTACAGACACATCTGATAAAAGTCGTAAAAAGCATTATCTGCTGCATGGTCCAAATTTTCATAAATGAGCTGGATGCCGGGGAATGATGAGCCGCACAGACCTCAGCGCCTCCCGAGAGTTATGTTTTTTCACAATGAATATTAGCTGGATAATGGCTGCTGACGGGCAGGATTAATTGTCCATTAAGACATTTGCTTGCCTGCTGTCTGCATGCTTATGTAAAAGCTTTGTGTGGGTATCTGAGCTAGGATTTCTACATAAATTAGTGCAATGGATATAAATCTGCTGTAGATAATGGCTCTGCTCCTCTAAGCTTGCAATCTATTAGGAGGCTGGGGGAGGAATAGACAGAGCAGGGTTGCTTGTATTATGGGTCGTGTAGAAATCAGTGGTCTGGAGGTTCTTCAGGATACCGTTCTTTTGGTAAAATGTGATCCAAGAGGGAGAATTCATAACTTAAATTCTATTCCTCATTCACAAAGTATTTTATTCTTTATTATTATTATTATTTATTTTTTTTGGGGGGGGGGGTCTGATTAATTATTAAATTAACCAACCTTGTGCGAGTTTATATAGATTTTTCTTTTTCTTGTCTTTACATTCAGTACAACCCCTCCCAATGCAATTAATATGAGGATTATAATCTGTAATTATACAGTTGCCACTGTGTTGAGACATTGCATCCAAATATTGAGAGCATTTGAAGTGAGAAAACACAAACATTGTAAAAATAGTAACTCATTGTCTAAAGTATCAGCTGCAGTATCCAAGTGGATAATTAAAAAAACAGATAAATGCAGAAACTGCAAACTGTCCTCCATCTCAAAGTGCATTAATATGCTAAATGTTTAGAAATAATAATAATAATAATAATAATAATAATTAATAATAATAATAATCCTTCGCTGTAAAGTGGTCTGGAAGAAATGGCTATTCCTCACTGAGCCACTAGATGGCACTACTCCCTTCAGTATCTTTCAACACCACCTCCATTCACCTAGCTTGACTTCACGGTGTAAAATGATACTTTGATGTCATATGTCTAAAGGGATCAATGTTTTCTTAATTTATAATGATAAATCATCTCACGCGGTAGAAAGCGGCTTTGATGTCCCTAAATTTATGAATGTTTACATACCTGATGGACTTTGTAATCTGATTGGTTGACAGCCCTGCTAAATTCATCAGAAGAAAATGAATATTATGTTTAATCCACCTATTATGTGTACTAGCTGGTAACAGTGTATTTTACATAACGCTAATTGCAACAGTTAGGCAACAGAGCAACTTAGGACAAGGGGCAAGCGGTTCCATTATGTCACTCGTCTTGTTTGAAGGTAGCTGTGTATATTTTTGTTAACCTTGTAGTATTTAACATAGTCCGCGATAAAATCATGCAAGCCGTGGCATATTGGGAAAACTCATTTGCATTTACCCAGACTCTTACGTGACGACTGCACTTTTTGGTTTAAATAAGAAAAAGCCCCCTATGCAAAGGAACGTCCAAATGGAATCACTCCCCACCATTATATTATTTAAATGGAGTGGAGATCAGTTCTCAGTTAGATGTAAAGTGGCTTTGACAACTGCATATGTTTCTTCCTTTTCTTTTTTTTTTCTGTGTTTCCTTAATTATTTTCCAATGGGTATGATTAACAGATATTATACCCCAAATAAAGGGAATAAAAAAAGACCACTCTAAACGAGACACTGCCAAAAGCCATAACCTGCCAGTTGTACATGCTGACCCCTACTGTAATAATGCCCCGTTTCAGGAATCCTAATCGTAGATCCAGGGTTGTTATTTTTCGGTGACTAAAGTTTGGGAGTGTTCAAAGCGTCTTGAAATTGGCAGCGAAGGGATTATAACAACATCTACCGAATAATAATGCGCTTTTTTTGCGCCTGTACCCTCTGCGAGCTTGAGAGCAAATAAATAAGCAAAGCAGCTTCTGAGTCTCATTATTTGGGGAAGAAACAGGCCTCGGTTTTGTGAGACCGCTTCAGTGTGTGAATATCCGCAGTCTCACATCCGCTTGTCTGTCTCTTCTTACCACAACTGAGCTTCGCAGAGTCCGAGTGCCCCCATCGCTTTTCCCAAGAGGGCCGGTTGGATCCGTTCAAAGTTCTATAAACAAGCCCTGGATATAACTGCGACGGCTCTCAGATTATTCAGGGAAAAGGCTGCTTATTATATTAGGTTTGGCCAGAAGGCTCGTACAAAACAAAATGTATATGTGCTTTGGATATCTTCCTCATTCTCCCGGAGCCTGGACACACAGCTCCTAATGTTTAGAATAGCAGAGGCCGGCCAACATTTTTAATGTATTTATTGACCTGAGATACGGTGGCCACAATATTTTTGTTGATGGAATTTAATTTTTTAATTCTTTTTTTTTTTACCCTACAGTCCCTGTCGATCGATGGCATTGAGATTTTACCCTGCCTGTATATTATTAAAAGTCTGTAAATACTATCGATTGGACATAATCCATTAAAAGATTAATAAAATAAGAAATAAAATGTATCACTGTTTTTTTCCCGCAAAGATAGATTTATCTCCTGCGTTGAATCCAACCCATTCAGCATTTTTGTTAATAATAATAATTAATTCTACAAAACGACAAACACTTGGAGTCAGTGAACCGGAGCTGTTAAAATGCCGCCGGTGGTGCCAGCCTTCTTGGGACAGAGCTGAATAAGCGTATGTGTTTCATGGCTCCTATAAAAAGAAGTGCCCAAATTCTACACGGGTTTTATTAATTCTCTACAAGAATCCAAGAACAACTTTCAGTATACACAGAAGATTCTGATCACCGAAACAATGCCGGACGGGAAACGCACCGAGCTGATCGCCAACGTCTATTTAAAGAGATTTTGCAATTTTACTGGTATTTGCACGCTTATGACGACGTTTATTGGCGGTGACCATTCGATATACCTTTGAACGTCATATAGGTTGACTGACAGCCAATCAGAGGTGGGGTATTCAAGCAACTTGCCTCCCATTGGCTACACGCCTTGTTCTAATTTGGATGGTTTATATGGAAAGATTGAATTATTTAATTAGAACACATAGATACATCATTAATATTAGAGTTATTCCCAAAAGCTTGTGTAGAGATTTCTGGACCCCCTCCTGACTTTTTACCGCTGTCAAATCTTCTCCCCCCTCTCATTGTCCGACCCGTTTCTCCTGGCTTATAAACAAAGCCGTTCTCTGCGCTGGCATTTCCTGAACATTCTTTCGACGGGAGGCTGAGGTTGGCCAGAGTGACAGCGATCGCTTTCTGGCCTCTCACACACCAGTGAAAATCTATGGGGAGCATTTCCCTGCATTCACTACTTCTGTTTGTAGAATAGGTCCGGGAGAATTCCCCACTGGGGACAAGGTTTCTGCAGACTATACAACGGACACAGGGGATGAAAGACGTGCTTGTGTTTAATTACACAGCTTTTCTTTCGCCTCTTAAAGTGTCTTTTCATTAACAGCACCTCATCAGATGCTGGCTTCTCCAGGAACTAAATCCCATCTCTTGTCTAGGTTGATATCTCTAACAAAGAGTCACAAGTTTCTACAGACAGTCCCTTTGTATGTCTCTGTCAGGTAGTTGTAGTATATGGCAGGCAAGCCATGCCCCTAGCAGTGTGTCTCTGGAAGACACTGGAGATGAGGTGGGTCGACTAAGGCGGGAACCAGATACCTTCACGGAGACTAAATGTATCATTTTGTATATGTATTTTTGTAAATGTATCATTTTGTACATGTGTTTTTGTAAATGTATCATTTTGTACATGTGTTTTTGTAAATGTATCATTTTGTACATGTGTTTTTGTAAATGTATCATTTTGTACATGTGTTTTTGTAAATGTATCATTTTGTATATGTATTTCTGTAAATGAATCATTTTGTATATGTATTTTTGTATCATTTTGTGAACATGACATTTTACTTGTGTGTTCAGAACTTTTCCCAAAATCGTAAAGGACCCAGTAACACAGGGGTCCCCAACCACTGGGCCGCAGACCGGTACCGGTCCATGGCCTATAAGCAACTGGGCCGCACGGCCCACATTGGGGCAACGGATCGATTATTTTTACAGCCCGGGGCGGCAGCCGCACAACCAGGGGCAGGCTGGGCCGGGGGGTACCCTGAATCTTAACTAAACGGCCGCAAGCCGCTGGGGCTGTCTTTAATGCGGGGCAAAAGCCCACAGCACCCGCAGTGGGCCGACCAGTCCGTGGGTCGGCACACTGAGATGCCATTGCAGCCAATGCAGCTGCGAGTTTTAAAGCGGCCGTAAGTCTGCCTCCACTGGCCGCTTAATGATTTTAAAGCGGCCGGCGTGTCAGTGTGGCAGACCCTGTCCTGCTGTGTGTGTGTGTGTGTGTGTGTCGGTGTGGCAGAGCCTGTCCTGGTGTGTATTTGGTTATTTGTTTCCTGGCACTTTACTTACTGTAGGGATAAATGAAACTAATACATTTTTACTTATCCAAAGATAAAAACGTCCTCCTGAATTTGTAGTCACTTCAGGGGACAAAACTTTCTAGGCCCAGAAATCAGTGAGAGGAAAAGTAAAGGTTTTGTGTTATTTACTCTATTTCAACCTGCATATTTTATTAAACAGGATTAGTGGCACTAAATTGTGGCTTCAGGCGTCCCGCGTATGATGAATTATTATTTTTTTTTTTAAGTGTACTGATTAACTCCCAATCCCATAACATTACATCAATATGCATTAGAAAATCAGGAAAAGGCAGGCATGGATGGGGGTCTGATTCGGTGGCTCAACGAACCACTTGACTAGACTTGTCGCCCAGGCCTTAGGCTGCCAGCCCTCCCCTAAGCACCATGAAAAATCGCCACCTGCCGCTGCCTGGTATACAATTACTCCGGGCTTGTCGCGGCTGCCCGACTACGCGCAGCGGATGGACCGCGGTGCTGCATGGGAAGGCTGTGTCTTCAATAAAGTTTTCCACGCTGCATTTTTTTCCCCGTTTGGCGGCATTCCAAGAAAGATTCTAGAACCGGTGGCAACAACAACGTCGGCAAACCTAGGGCTATTGCCATTCTGTGTTACCTATATATTTCAGAGCACGTGATATCATTCTATGTAGCTGGATCTCAAGATGTTTCCCAAAAGTTCTACGTGGCGGTTGCTGCACCCACCTACGAGAAATACTGACGACGATCCGGGGTGGCCGGAATTATTGAAACCAGTCTGATTTGGGTGCTCCTGTTCTAGGATCTATCATAAGGTCACCATCTTCCTATCTAAGACATGGATACAAACTTCGACTAACCCCAAACTCCCCAAATAACTCGTGTGACCTAATTACGCTTCATGAACTCATCGCCGGGGCCCTGTCTGACTAAAACACGATACTTCTCATTGCGCCCCCTTTGGATCCGGAGCTGCATTTTTCCTCCGTTAGGTAGCAGTACCCAATCCCCTTCGCTAAAAGAAAACACGGATGGCTCCGTACACATAGGGCTGTGTGCAAATAAAACGCGCTAAGCTGCAGGGATTACCACCATTAATCCTCATGATCTTTTAGGCTTAAATTTAAACAGCTATTAAATGTTTGATTCATACATCATATTTCATCACGGCAATAAATTAATGCTTTTAAAAGGTGTCTTAAATTCTGTATTTTACACGTCGGTATAGTTCATAAATCCATGTAATGCTGCTGATGGGTTAAAATGATATATATATCTTAGAAATACGCTGTATTGATACGCTGCACGGATCAGCCGCCTGACTACTTACCATAGAATGTGCGTGGTTTTTTTTCTTCATGATCCTTATAAACAAGCGCGATGTATGTATGTGTAATTCGCTAGAACGATCTGCGTTGAATATTCCTGGAATCAAACACAAAACAAAAAAATTATTCAGCTGCTGTTTACATGCTGGTTTCAGATTTAGACATCGAATGGCAGCCCAAGAACATCTTCAGAGATTAAAATACTAACTTTTCAATGGAACCTTCGGGACTCCAGGCCCTGAACGTAAGCCTCCTTCTCTGAACGCGTCCGGCGTCTTCCATATCAGGCCGCTGGATGTTTGAAAGTTACAGCTTGTCAGTCATGGGAAACCGGAACCCAAATGCCTACTGGTGTCTCCAAAAGAAATTCCCAGTGCAAAACGATACTAGTATTTACTAAACCAGGAGTCAGACATTAAGAGTCAACAACGTCACAATGCATTCTGAATGTACGATGAGCCTCTGCTGCAAGAAGTCATGAACTGCACAATGTATAATCAAATCTCTAAGGGGACTTTTGAGAAATACTTCTTGGGGCAGGTTGGGGGGTTAACATATTGCTCTTATTTGTTGAAAAGCTTGAAAGCCCCTCTGGTGCCGATATCTTCCCCAGCTGTAGATATCAGAAGGAGAATTATTCTTTTCTAAACACAAATTTAGTTAATACTTGGTAAAACGAACGGTGGTGGGACGCTGAATTTTTAGCAGACCTTCTTTTCAAAGGTTAATATCTCGCTAATTATTTCGTTCCAAAACAGCTGGGTAAAGGGCTGGCCAAATTTCTCACCTAGGAAGAAAAACAAAATATCGAGATATCCGCAATAAAGTTTTCCTACAATACCGTGTAACCGGCTGGCCGACGCAACGCGGAAATTACATGTGTGCTTTCCCTACAGTCTCACGCACCTTCAGTGGCTTGACGGGTAAACCAAGGAAGACTAGAACAACATACGTATTATTGCCAAATGATTCAATACCAAAGAAACGAGACTTCCACTCCGTGGCTTGTGGTTTTTGCGTGATATTTAAGAACAAATCATCATAATTTTGCCACTGTGTAAAAAGCTAATGAAGTCACAGTTGACCCGTTCCCGTCGATGGTCCCAATCGACTACATCCAAGAGCTTCCCAGTCTCCAGACTGTTCTTTTACTGAAAGGCTGACGTTCTTCTTTTTTTTTATAGTTGACATTTTCCAGTCCTTCATTACGAAGGTGAATAAAACAGGCCTCTAAAAATAAAGGGATTTGGTAAACAGTCTTGAAGGTAATTTCTACTTATTAAGAGGTGATCTAGTACCTGTTTAACTTAAAGGAACTGGTGAAAAAAAACGTCCAGGTCCCCCTGGAGCTGAAAGCATTGCCAAAACATTGTGAGCTTTTATTTGTTTAGCCTCAACTTTCCACAAGCTGGGAACTTCTGTTCCATTTCTGCTTCTATAACAAGACAGACCTGGCTTCACCTCAACATTTCCACCTTGTAAAGTTTTGGTCAGGACTTTATTTCAGCTGCACGATGAAGACTGTTCGGGACCCCCATTAGCACAGAGCGAATACTCGAGAAAATCTGCAACTCTGTTTAATTCTCCAAAGAAACAAATTCTACTTCACAGCATCCCCTAATCTCCAGCGCCAATGACCTTCTTTATGAGGTGTTGTCGAGAGCCAGTGCAAATCCAACCCTTTCAAAGAGGTCAGTGTTCCTCAATGGGTGTTAGGTGTGGATAACATAAGATCTCGTTGGAACAAACGTCAACTCGGGAGGCTTAACAATCTTTTCCAGGCATTCTAAGCTCTGTTCTTCTAGCAGGACTCGTTTAGACCCTTTCTTAGAACTCCGTCGCATGCCTCTACAAAGGTTTCATTTGTCAATGAAGTTCTAGACATGGCTGGGTTCCGAAAGTTACTGGACTGAGACACAGTAGGCAGTAGAGTAAGACTTTAAGACCTTTTCAAGTCAAGGAGAACGTATATTTTTGCACCAACTGCTTTGGTCTCGTAACCCCCCACATAGAGAAGTCATTCCAATAAAATAATGAAGAAAATATCTGACACGCATCTGTAGTGTTAGAAAGAAATCACCTGCCACAAATTGCCATTTTAAAGAACTAATGACTGCTTTGATTTATTTTTATTTCCGTTGGGTCCAAGTTTGGATGAGACCAATGGTTGAAATACGTTTTTCTTATCACGTATCCAGGGCCAGATGGTTGGGTGCAATTGGGGAAATATTTCCAAGATTACTTAGTCCTACAGCACAAAGACACTTTTTGGGACTGCCTCATTCTTTGCCTCTACGCAACTTTCTGTGACGCACCGACCAGACCTTTCCTTAGAAAAAGAATAAACCATTTGGAATTGAGATTTTGGTCATTCTAATGAACTCTTTAAGTGTAACTGAGAAGTATAGGCATTAGAATGTAAGCAGTCATTTGGAACCTGGCAGTAACTTTGACCCTCAGCCCAGGATATTCTTGAAGATTATACAAGGAACATTGGTAAACGTGTTAGAAGATACCATAGAACCTGGTGGTATGATAAGCTCCTCGGCAGGTGTGCTCCGCTCGATGACAATAAAGTGATTTTTTAGGTCATGTTTGGTCTGGGGACTCATCAGTTTTAATCTCAGACCCCTCCTCAGCTGTAGTTTAAATCTGATTTCGGCTTGAGAGCTTTTTTCTGTTCTTCATGTCCTTCGGAGAAAGGTTTCTTCGTTCTGCGCGTTGAGACCCAGTTGGGTCGGGTTACATATCCCGCAGTCAGCTGGCACGTTCTGTTTTCCTAATTTAACCTTGTCTCTCTCGCGTGGCGCCCCCCCTCGTTTGCCTCTTCGGTACAGATTTCAGTTCCTCCCATTTCCAGATTGAATTTGTACCCACAAACTACAGAAATAAAGGTCAAGGTCAGACGTGTGGAATTACATGATTTAAACAGACCCAACTGTTTGACTCGGCAATAAAAGTTCACACCGCGTGTATGTATTGCTGATTGCCAACCTGCCTCGAGATTGCAGGTGCACCTAATTACCGAGTACTTTCGGTGCGGTGGGGGTTAGAAGGGGGGTCTTCAAATGTTGCACCTTTCATGGGGTACCACAATGAATAGGACCTTATGTTAATGTTATTTTATGTACTTTATTGCAGCAAGCTATAGTGGTTATAAGGTTCCATGAAGCTTATAAAACTGTGTAATTACTCAATGCCCTACGGGTCTACAAGAGGGGGGGAAAAAACCCCATTAATAGCGTTTTAGGCTTTAAAAATTAATTAATTTGATATATTTCCTCTGAATATCACACCAAGCCGCACATGCAAGCTGGTTCCTTTCTCCTAAATTTTGAAGTGAGAAATGTCTCTTTTTTTAAGTTTTAGAAGTAAAAAAAAGAAAAATAAAGAAAAATCCGGAAACATTACTGCAGAAATAAACGTGTGTGTGTGTGTACACTGGAATGACGCTATTTATTTAGTAATTAATATTTTCCAATAGAGCATGGTTTATGTCCTTAATAAAATTCTTCTCCGTCGCGATTTTTTGTATAAGAGCCGAATTAGTAAAAATGCCCGCGTTAAAGCACGGCGAGAGACGTGCAATTTTTCTCCTGGCGTGGTTCACTTGTTATTTTCGCGTGTGATTTAATGTGATGTTGGCATGAAGCGCGGGATTGAAATACTGCTAACTCAGCTGTTCTGTGTCATCAGTATACGGCCAAATAATTCTTCAAGTGTAACTTATGATCGCTTTTTTTCTACGTAAACACTAGTGTAACGTTTCCCTTTCCTGAAACAAGCACCATTACTTTAACAAATTATACGTATACACACGTATACAAATCTACACACACACAAGTATACGTATCTACACACACATGTATACGTATGCACACACACACACATGTATACACATACATACATACGTATACACACACACGTACACACATATATATTATATATAAACACACTACATATATTCAAGGAGAAGGAATAATAGAATAATTATTGTAAATGCACCCAATGATTTGGTAACAAATCCAAAGAAGAATAAAAGAAAACATACAGTTTTTTTTAGAAACATTTTACCCCTGAATATATCATTTTTCATTTACATTTCTTAAATGAAGCTCTCCGGATTGTAACGTTTCTGTAATTCTCTGGAACGCTGCAGACAACGCTTAACGATCACAATTATGACAAAGTACTAGACGGTCTTTTTCGTTTTTGGGGGCAAACGATCTGTGTCTGCGTTGACTCCCACATCTGGTAACCATTCCCGGAAATCTCGGGAACGTTTCTTCATTCCTTGCCATCCAAGGCCTTCTATCTGCCGTTGTCGGCCATTGTATTCCGCTTCTCCTCTTGAAGACGTGCCAGCCTCGTTAGCACAATTTGCTGTGTGTGTGTGTAATTAGGGAGTCTTGCTAAGCTCACGCTTTTAAACCGTACGTTCTCATGAGATTTGACACAGGTTGTTTTAAAATCGGGCCCCTTCCCAATAATTTCAGCCAGTTTCCTGAGCTTGCTGACAGAGCTGTCTGGACAACCCTTGGCTTGCATTCCAAGGAATCTTTGCTTCAAGTCAGCTTCTCCGGGCCGAATTTCAAACAAACACAGACGGACCACCACAATCCAAAGCTCGACATGGGACTGGCACCACGTGCCTTCAAGATATTAAACATAAATCAGTTGCGGCTAGCACAGCCAGATGTGGGCGTTCAGAGAATTGCCAGCTCCATAGACGATATGCAGCATTGAAACTGCCAAAAATCGCAGGACTTTTCTTTTTTTTCCTTTAATTTAAACGCTGTGGGATAGACGCAGGTCATATATTGTGTGAAAATCCCCAGTGATGGAGACACTAGCCACGGCGGTTACATACTAAATTAATGACTGGTATTTTTGGGCTGAAAACAGGCATATTTGCTGGTGGCTCAGGGGGTGCCCTTGTACGTGGTCATGCCACTGACTATTGAAGGGCCGGAACGGACCATGGATCGGGACTCCAGGTGCTGGTGACGTCACGCGAGCCAATCATCTCGTGGCACCGGCAATTACAACGTAGACCATTGACGGACAAGAACGAATGGTTGCTGGATAAAAGTGACGCTATTAGACAAATGACCTCAACAATGGAGGTTCCACAAGAGAAAATGAAATGTAAATGTAGAATTAAATATAAAATGAAAGGGAAATGTTAATGCTCGATACGTTTGCTATCAAGATAATCAAGGTCGTTGGGTAAATGGGGCAAATGTCCGGTGGGCTGGTGTCCAATGGCACCTCTCACGCTCTGCTTGTGCTTCTGGACGGAAGCCACACATATATATTATTTTATCGGCTGCTGGCCTTAAAGTGCCAGGGCTGATTTTAATCCCCAGTCAGGCGTAATTATCGATACATTTACAGAATTAGGAGTAAAAATTCCTGAGTTTCAAATTTCTCAGCACGCTTTTTCCGAAAAATTATTCTTTGTGAAAAAATATATAGAGAAACTTATTTTTTTTATGACTTCCAACATATTTCAGTTCTCAACCCCGTGGAATAATTTTACTGCCCAAAGGAATATCAACTGTATATGTTAAACCAGATATTAGTTCGGAAATTGGAAATACTGTTTCTAATGTTCTAATTGGTTCTGGCAAAAGTTTCCGTTTGATTATAATTATTAATGGCACGATGATTTCTTGGCAAATAAGCGGTAAATGAATGCATAATGGGAGTGGGGATCAGGGCTGATTTACCAACGGGTTATTTGTGCAGGTTCGGCTATTAAAAGGTCTCAACTCTCTGGGCCACAAAGAAATAATTAATCAAACCGATGAAGATCATTGATATTGTTGCAGAAGAGAAGGCTATGAGGGTCCCAAATGATGGGGGGATCGGTACAAAAGGCTCTTAGACTCAAAAGTGACGTAGGCTGGCACCATACTGATTACAGAATACATCTGCCTCGGTAATATGACTTGCTGACGTGAGCAGGGCAGATGGTATGTATGTTAGATTTTCATCATGCCTCCATAGCTGGCAGAAGTAGTAGTTACGATGGACCTCTTGCTGGGACATGGTAAAACACCAATATCCTTTTACCAACTTTTTCCAAGTTGGAACCGGCCCTTCTTGTCAACCTACGCTGAAAAGATGCCCGATATGGGAAAAATCACACTTCTGCTAGATTTTATTACTCGTCATAAGCAAGCTAATTTGTGGAAATCCATAAAAGAGCAGAACGATTTATACCATTTTGTCCGTCCTTTTCTGAAACACCTACACACTCGGCCATACGCAGGCACGCATACTCTCACACCCCATCTGGGTCTGTATTCTGACGCGCGTCTCTGATCTTACAAAAACACGGCGCAGAACTACTACGTTCAGATAATTACGGTTTGTAAAACAGACCGCAAAATGTTTATAAAGTCAAACACAATCATGTTTTAACTCCTTAGTCATTTCTCGGTAATAAAAAAAAAAAAAAGCCAACCGCGGATTCAAAAACAACGCGACGATCTCCGACCCAAAAAGCCTGCCACCTACCAACGAGCCGGTTCTTTATATAACAACTTTAGGAGTTATTATTAACTGTTTAATGGCCAGGCAAATGTGCTACTGGTTAACCCTGTACTAAAATTGGTGCGCTTGGCCATCAACCCCATGAGCAGAAATCGCTCATAAAGTACTGAGAGGCTTGCAGATTCAGTGGGATTTCTCTGCGATTTCCTGCCCCCCCTTTTTTTTTTGGTGGACGAAGGGTTAATCGTTTGGCTAATCCCAGCTCCAGGCAAGCTGCGAGCTGTGAAGTTAGCAGATCTGGTTTTGTGGCTTAGAACAGAACAAGGATTGTCTAAGCTAAAGTCTTCTGTAACTCTAATTTGCTCACCCCGCAAATGGTTCTAATCAACTGCCAGAAGCCGTCGGCTGCCAGCCTTACGTTGGCTTTTATACATTCTTCAAGGAACGACTTGTTTCGTGCAAGATTTCTTTCCTCCAACACCTACAGGACATTGCACAAAAAGAATTAAAGCAAGATTCGGGTGGCCGCAACGTATCAAATATTCCATATCGATCCGATCAGCGATTTATCGTTATAAAAGGGGATTTCCAGGATTTTTATTCAGAGATAATGTTTTTTTTGTTCTCTTGTATTACTTCTATTTTAGAAAGAACCCCGGACCCTGTATAGAGTGCCGGGAGTTGGTATGGCCGGGGGAATGTGATATTTCTGCACTCCTTCATAGTAATCGTAAAGCGCGCGTCTCTCCCCCAGGAAATATCAAACCGCGGTTTATTTGAAGAAGCGTTTTCTTGCCGTCAGCTTTAGACAGAGGAAGGATTATGGATGCTACTACTTAAGCAAATAAATATTCCTCGCTATATCCCTAGGCGACATTTATTAGCGCTGTATAGTTTAATCTGAGCACAAAAAATGGTTTATCAACGAGAGACTACAAGAAGACTAAAATACTCCCAACCTAAAAATACTCCAATAAAAGTGCATTCGTCACCAAGGCAAAGTGTGGGCAAGAGTAGAAGACAACATCGAACCGGCGAATGAAGAACGTTCCTCGAAGAGCCACCCAGGGGTGGCCAACCTGGTACCAAGGGTCATTAATAAGAGTTTTTTAAATGTCTTCTGTGTCTTAAACCTTACACAGTTTTACGAAATTACATAGAAAAATAAAAAAGCAACATAAAATGGTAATATAGGAGTGCCAAAGATAGAAAAATATCATGAAAAAAACACATAAGTATCCAATCATCCAGAAGAATAAACATTACGTTGTGATATAATGTGCTTTTCTTTACACATTTTTGGTGTTGCTCTTCATATTCTGTGTTTTGATCTCATCATGAAAGAAAAAAGAAGGTTTACCAGCGGATCTTCGGGGTTAATGCAAGTGTCGCTGACACAGTGATCCATACCCTTTGGTTCCAGCCCGGTGAGTCTGGCTACTTCAATGCTTATTCGGGCCACTGAATCAGTGACAATGCCCTTGTCAATTTCTTGGAAAACTATGCAGATTTAAGTAGTTTTGGGGGGGGGGTTTGAAAAGCTGTTAAAACATCCATTTAGATCCGTCTAGAAATCACATTCGTTGGCAGAAAAAAGTTAAAAGTGAGCATCCGAAATGCCACAAATCAAACCTAAAAGCATTAGGAACTTTAAAAAGTCTGACAATAAAACCAAGCAAACTATGGCAACGGTACTAGCCATACTTTGCTTGGTTATACAAAGGTATATATCAATAAGGTGACATGAGACAGAGGTATTCCAATGCCAGAGGCAAGATTAAAGTCAATATTTTAATATTGCTATTTAATATCATATAAAGTAACTCGGACCTGAGTATAGAATGGAAACGCCATTTTTTTATTGGAATCCATCACGTTTTGCATGTTATTGTTTTTATAGAAAGCTTTGTAAAAAATCTCTTATCCCTGCTTTATATCTTTTATAATGATTGGAAACATATGGGATGATCCTACAAGCTCTCCCAGCCTTCTCTTGACCCAAAGCCTTGTCCAAACTCCACACCGACCAGGACGTGGTCACAGCATGAGGGTCAAGGAGCAGCTGGGGTGGTGGCGTCTAGCAGACAATACACGCTCTATATTTTCCCTGGGAAATCATTTCTTTTTTTTTTTCTTCGTTTTATTACAAGCTTGCTCACAAGAAGAAAGTTTATTTCCTCCCCTACCCCGGAACAAACAAGAACGTATCATCCCTCATCTCTCCCCAAGAAACCCCTATGGGATAATGTCACTGGGTTTGATGTTTCTCGTCCTATCTGTGGAAATCCCCCGTTCCTTCCGTCCCAGTAAGCAGACTGTAATAATATTCATGTCAATCTGCTGTAAAATTGCTGAGGAAACGTGATTATTGAAGATCTGGGGAATTTTCTGCATGTTCTCCATGCTGCCCAAGCAAACAAAATTCACTAGAATTATTCTTTTGCCGACAAGTTCCACAGAACCGACGGGAAGGTTACTCGGGTAATGGAACGTTGGGTGGATGTTGCGAGATACAGAAAGTGATTTTGGGTTCGCCTTAAACCGCCATAGCATGCAGAGACACCTAAGCAGATCACCGTGTCTACACAAATGATGGGACTTGGAGTCCTCAATCAGTGGGGATTAAAGTTAACAGGTCTTCCCATAGACTCCATTAGCAGGGCAATCAAGGTTGGAAATAAGCAGAATAACAAAGATTAACTTGGAATTGTAATTAAAGAGAATTTTAATTGCATTATAGAAGCATATATATATATATATACACAACAATCTAATTTGTTAGTAAAACTACAAACAGCTCTGTAAGAGATATCAAAGTCATTAAGAAACTAAAGTTTGCTTTGTACTGCGAAGGGGGCCAGGGGGTCTTTAAATACACGTGCTGTCATTTAAATATATCGGTACAAATCTGTTGGTTTGAACCGCGTGAAATCCAGCATGGCCCCCCCGGCGCCTTAAGAGACGATAGAAACACCGGTTTAAGTCTTATTCATTATAATAATATTTTTTTAAAACGCGGAGATTGTTACTTTTGTAAGTTGTTACTTTTGCAGTCACATCATGTTTGTGGAAGGAAGCGCGGCGTTGAATTCATGTTTACACATTATAGTTTTTTTAACATGTAATTCCAATTGTCGTTTCAGCCTTGGGACAGTTTTCCAAAGCGTAATATGGGCAGCAAATGATCAGCTAAAGGAATACCCTGCTTGGCAGACACGTACTGTCGACACGTAGAAAGAAGTATTTCTCTGCTAACGGCTCATGACTTTATTTTATAAGCCAAAAGGTGTGAAAGCCGACTCTCGTCTGAGCAATCAGTAATATCCTTGCTGCGTGACCCTCTTTGTCTTATCTCCGCTAAGTGAACACAAACTTCCTCCATATCCTGACCAAAGGCTTTATTGTCCAGCTAAGCTATCTGTCTGGCTTCTCCCCTGGATGGAAAGAGATCTTATTGCCAGTAACGGGTCGCTTCAGGATGGATAATTCAGAGTTAACAGGCCATGGTGGTGTTTGACGAAATCACTGGCCCTCTGCTTGTTCCTTAATGGCCTCCGGTCTCTGGAGGAGGAAGTAACAATCAGATCTCTCGGTCCGGCTGAAGCTTCCTGTTCCCGTATCACTTATCACGCTGCCTCTTCTGTCTGGCCTGGGTTTCCTCTGCTGCCCAAGCCAGTTACCCCGGGTTGATAGGTCCTGTTAAGTCACATCTCTCATCCTGTAAAATTATTTCCTCATCCTGAGACTTTCGGCGGCTGATGTCTGCTGAAAGTTTGACCCAGTTTCCTACGTCTCCAAGGAGCGACTTGACACTTTGCTGCAATTTATTGGGTGTAACAATTTAAAAAAGGTTCTGGCCCTGGGAAAAAAACTACTATAGCCTAAAATCTTAAGTAAAAGATACATCGTTTGGAAACACAGATCAAGCTTAGATTATATTTAAAAATAAAGACAACACAGCCTTCTCTAACCATTGAGTATCGGGGTGATCTACGTAAATAAAAATCAGTTGTCTGCCAATAAGTTCTGCGTTTGTCTTTAAATTCCCTAAAAATAAGAGCAGAAGAGCCCCCCAGAAAGCCTCAGAATGTAGCAGAAGTTGCTGTATTTTTTTTGAGAATAGAAGAACTTTGAGACATCTTGAAGGTGCACCTGGGCTTGGCCGGATTTAATCAATGAACTTCTTAAGGTTGACGTGACTGTCATTATAAACGAGGACATCGCCTCATCATTCGACAAGGGGCAAGCCCAGAACACAAACAGATTAGCAATACCGATAACGCCTCCCGGGGCAGCGGGGGTTAAAATGGACGGTTAATAATTAGCTTTACAATTCGTAAACAGCAATCAAAACACCACCTCAACGTGACAGTCAAGTGAATTACACGGACTTCTAACTGCCCTCCATAAGATCTTAACTACGTTATCCGTTTGTTAATTGCTGTAGCGTCTGAAGTATAATTACCCCTGTAGCCGGGGTATTGTGGGCCCCCGACAGCCCTTTTAACAGGTACCCCACTCTCTCATTCATACAAGTTCAAACTACTGTCCAGTGGCGTCGCTACAGGGGGGCAAGGGGGGGCAATTGCCCCCCCTAGGTTATTCCTTGCCCCCCCTGTTGCCCCCCCGCCGAATTTGTAACCCTTTGACTGCTAACGACGGCATGGTGCCGTCGCTAGCAGTCCCAGTCAGGTGCTAACGACGGCACCATGCCGTCAGTAGCACTACCTTACCTTGATGGAGGTCTGTGGACCTCCATTACCATCTGCCCCTCAAACTGAAGGGCATCACCGGAGCCACCAGATCTGCCCGGTGACGTCTCGCGCAATGACGCGATGACGTCACCGCGCAACTTTATTAACAACTGACAATTGTCAGTTAAAGAGGTATGGGGGCATGCTGCTTAGATGCCTGTATCTCAGGCATCTAAGCAGCTACATACCCCCAACATATACCATTGGAAAGGTAATCGCCTCGCCTTTCCAACGGTATATAGCTTGTAAAAAAATAATAAAAAATATTAAGTTAAAAAATAAAAATGTAAAAAAAATGATTTGGTGGTCTCTAAAGGCAGATAAAAAAGATCAAAATTGCCTAGAGACCCCCAAATTAAATTATTTAAACAAAGTAGTTTAACTTTAAAAAAAAAAAAAGTTTAAGTATTCTAGCTAAATGATCACTGTGGTAGCCAATGTTACCACAGCAATCATATAGCTATAAAAAGTCACATTCCCTTTTTAAAAATGGCCGATACTAATTTTTAATCCTATGATCCCTTTGATCATGGGGTTAAATTTAGCCAACGGTAGAGGGAGGCAATTTTTGAAATCCTGATGAACTGCAAATATTATTAAAATCAGCCAGTTAGCCTGTGTGGTACGTGAGTAACCATATCATCCCTGGAGTGCCTTGCAATTTTACTGCAAAACTTATTTTTGCTGTAAAAGTGATTTTTTTTTTCTCTCCCTTTACCATCATTTCTTTGGGATTGTAAGGGGAAAGAATGGTGTGTGCTTCTGTGAGTGAATGTATTTAAAGTATGGTGTGTGTGCTTCTGCGAGTGAATGGAGATATGAAAGGCGTGTGAATGGTCAGTAATTAGGGTTGAAGCCTTGACGTGGCATTACTGCTCACGTAGGAAGTTAAATTATGGCACAAAAAGTACACATTTGCAAAAACGACATCCCTTGCCGCATCAAATGAGGGGCTGCATGTGTTTCTAGTACAAACCTGGAGTGCGCAAGACACAAATGAACATGTCGCTATGGATAGAAAAAACATATTTCCTAGCCAAAGCGACATATTCCATCATTATTTGTGCACTCAACTTTTGTCCTAGAAATACATGTAGCCCCTCATTTGAAGCACCAAGGGGTGTAGTTTCTTAAAATGGATGAATTGTCTGAATGAGGGAGAGCATGAGTTAATGTGGATGAATTGTCTGAATGAGGGAGAGCATGAGTTAATATGTGGATGAATTGTCTGAATGAGGGAGAGCATGAGTTAATATGTGGATGAATTGTCTGAATGAGGGAGAGCATGAGTTAATGTGATTGTGCTTATCATAGATGTATAATTGTGGAAGGGCAAAGATGGCACTAGCAGGATGTTTGAGCCTTGGGGACCGAGATGGCACAAGCCGGGTGTATATGGGACAAAGATGGCAAATCGTATGTATGTTATCTGGGTGTGCAACCTGTGATCTATCCCTGTAATTTAGGGGGTTTTAAATATACCATTAATGCCGTGTTTTTATGTGAATTCCAATTGATCTATACCTGCAAAGCTGGGTTTGTGTGTTTTGTTCAGTTGATTAATACCTGCAATGCTGTTTCCATGTATTTATTTGATCTATACCTGCGATGCTACATTTCATATATTATTATTGTATACCTGCAAATACAGGATTTGTATGTCTGATTTATTAGCAGGGACTAATATTAATATATATATCGGCAACTGGGGCTAATATTAATATATTTGGGCAGCAGGGGCTAATATATATATATATATCAGCAGCAGGATCTGATATTAGGCCCTTAAATCATTTAGTGCAAAAGGTAAGGTATTGTGTTGTTTAAAGGATTTCAAGGATTAGTCTTACTAAATTGTGGCTTCAGGCTTCCCATGTTGAATGATCAAGTATTGTATTGTCCAATAACAAAAGTATCATTCCATAGCACATTACTTTTGGCTATATATATATATATATATATATATATATATATATATATATATATATGTGTGTGTGTTTTTTCAGTGGTATGATTTTAATGGCGGAAATTATTAATGCCCCCCCAGTTTGACTGTGGTATCTTGTGTGCCCCCCCTATATATTGTTTCTAGAGTCGCCACTGCTACTGTCAGATTCTGCTTTAACGCCAACAATTTACGCCGCGCTTCTTACAGCCCATAGGTTCAAGGGAAAGGACAAGACCAGGACAGACAGACAGACAGACAAAAAAGACACATTAGGTAAGGAGGTCCCGGCTCACAAGCTTACAATCTTGTCTTGTCTGCTGAATATTTTATTTTGTTAAAAAAAAAGTTGAGATTTCTCTAATCCTGAATTTAGACGCCTATTCAACGGAACGGTACGAAAGAAAGAATTTACGATTGTGAACCCATGAAATGACTAATGGCCGGTCACTTAGATCAGACCTATTAATCGTGACCAGGTGGCTTACATCTAGTTCACCCGCACTTGCGTGTTTCTGCCTTTCTCCGTGTTATCCGCACCGGGAGATGCATGTTCTCCCAGAGGCTGCTGAGTCTGCGATTTCTGTCAGATAGCAATAGAACACAATTCAGATTCGAGGCGGAATGTAGATGTCCAGCCCTGGAACCTGGCTGTTTTTTGGCACATAGCCCCCGAATGCCATGCCCGTGAAAAGAAAAAAAAGCAGAAAAAAATAGTATTTTCTCCTGGGTGGACTATAAAGCGTGATGGATGACCAAGGTCCCTGGACACATGTCCCTCGCACTGCGACACATTATATACATTATAAACGCGCACACACACACATATCCACGAGTGTTTACACGTTTCATCAATGCATTCCATATTTTTAATTAAATGGATGTTGTTCTAAGCTGCAGGATAAAGCCTGACTCATACGGGGAGAACATGGTGTAGAAAAACAATCCACAATGGGAAACGAGATGATGGAAAAGAGAAATGGACATATTTGTTTGGACACTGGTGTAAGATTTCAACCTTTGTGTGGAAGTTATTAGACCACCAAAATAAAGCGGCTGGGCCCAGCCAAAAAAATGACTGTAAAAAGCCATAGCCGTTAATAACTTGGCAGCCACAAGGCTGTGGTTTTGGTAAAGGTTTTAATGGCTTCCAAGGGCACTAAAAAGAGTAACATTTGAGGAAATTAAAGAGACTTTTGATGAGGACAGAGGTCTCAGGCGGCTTTGAGGAAGGTAGACATCTTCTCCGTCATCACATGGTAGTGGAGCTTGGCTCTCTGGGGACCGCCTCTGAGGAACTGAAAGAAGGGGTTTTATCTGGGAGGCTCCTGCATAACCCCAACTTTACTCAACAAAAGTGAAGGGGAAACTTAGGGACCTGTTTGCTTAACTGGGGCAATTATTTGAAAGATAACTTCTCCCTGCTCTGGGACAGCCACGTTGGTACGGAGTAAACTGCCTCTAAAGAAACATCAAGCTTACCAACGACCCGTACGCCAATAACGCCAGTTCCATTTGGGTTAACAAAACACTAAAGACTAAAATATGTAATATGGGCAGCTACGTTCCCCTTAAATGAAAGCCTTTGTTCTCGGTGGGGTAGACGTTATCGTTACAAACATCACTACAAAAATTTGCAAACAATTTCAGCAATTTATCAACAGTTCTGCTCGGTGACACGAACGTCGACCGCGGCAGAGCAAGGGAGGTGTGATTTTTAGGGACATGGAAGGGTTTTGAATTATTCCTTTTTATGTTCTGTTGACTCTGTGAATAAATGTAAGGCTTTCATTTCTCAATGCTTCTAGTCTGACACTTTTCACAAACACTAAATTTGCACGACATATACTTGGCCACGGCGGTTAAAGTATTACGTTCAGCATTACATACTTAAGTTGAATTTGCACATGATATTCTGGCGTGACTAATGAATCCTGAAGTTAGAAGGTCTGCGTTTTAGCGGCAAAACAGACTTAGACACCTAAACAATAACTGGGCTTTTAGTAAAACAAATTTAGCCTTTTATTGATTTGGAACCCAAACTTATTTTAATTTTAACTAAATAAATATTTCCAGATACAAACTATCCTATACGCCATTATCATCATATAGAAGAATCATTTTAATAATGTGTCCTTTAATGCCTTATCACAAGTTACGATTCTATTTTATTCTAGTTGATTGCAAAAAAAAACAACAAAACTAATGAAATCTTAAAATGACCTTTTTAAAGTTAGATCTGGCAGCACATAGATCTATTTCACTCAACATCTGGCATTATGTGTTACTTTCTATATGCGTTCAGTTAAAACCCCCAAAAAGTACAATTAGTACCCATTTATGATAAATGAATATAATCGGGAAGGCTAATCAATTGTATATAAAACAGGTAATGAAAGCGGGCAAACAAAAGCACACATATTTGGTATTTTATACCATATATATTATTATATATGTAAAAGTGCGTATTGTTAAAATCCCCCTACACATTACCAGTTATGCTTATACTCCATAAACTTAGATTATATATTATATATATATGTATGTATATGGATGTATTTTTTTGGTAGCATGGAACACTGCGTCCTAATAACATAGGGTTAACTCTTATTGACTGCTTCTTCTGTAAAAGTCAGTGGAGTCTCTTCTTTAAATGTCTGTGTCCCCCTGAGGATTATATTGGGGTGAGGTGATGGGGGGGAGGACAGTGACCTCCGCCTACATGGAAAGTTCCCATTTCCTCCCAAAAACATGAAAAAGCAAGTCTTGCTGTGATCAACAGCTGGCAGGTTCTTGCCTCCTGCTCACTGAATGCCCTCGCCTGGCGCGGCTCCTGAAACTGCCGTCTATTTTCCAGACGGGAAATATGAATCAAAAGGACATGACATAAAAAACAGCAATTAGTTGTTTTTTTTCTGCGTGAGGCATGGGATGTCCTAATGAGCAGCAGGCTTAAGCAAAAATAAATACTCCGTGTACTCCACGGTGTGGTCTTTTGGACTATGCCCGTTGGCAGAAGAATCAGTTCCTTTACTGCCACCATCAAGACAATTAGGTGAGGAACGGATTGTAAAAGATATCGATCGGCTCACGATACGCACAAAATGAGTTCGAAACAGAGTTGGGTTTCCTTAATTTAGTATGCGATGAGTGGAGAAGATGAAGACCTCTCCTGGTCTGTATTTGGGATACCCATCGTACAGCACTACGGAATATGATGGCCGAAAGAAGAAAAAAAGACCTCAGTCATTACGGGGTTAACAGAGACCCCCACTAAGATCCATAAATTCCTGGAACTCTTGCTGTACAATACTGATTGTTACAGGTCTAACATTTCATCCCACACCGGACATTAAACATGGGAAGGAAAACCCTAATTACAGTAAATTGTGAGAGGCTGAACAATGTCACTCTCTTCCCAAGATGTGGATGTGGGTTGTGTTATTCCAAGATCCCGCAAACGGATAAAACAATATACATTGTCCACGCAGTCTCACAATCATCTCTCCGCTTCTGGCAATACGTTATCTGCATGCGAGTATCCCACATATCCACTTCCTCCTGGGAAGCTAAGGGTGCTGCATTCCACCCAGGTAATAAAGGGTTAAGCATTAATGAGGCCAATAGGAGACTTTATTGCTCCTGAAAGCTGTAAAAAACAAACAAAAAAACCCAAAAAACGTCACAGCGATTTATTGTAAGCGCCCATAAAGTGTATTTACAGTCCTCGCATTATTTCTGCAGTAAGTGAAACCAGAAGCACTCCGTCACATTCGATGGATCGCATCTGTTCCCTCTGCTTGGTCTTATCAGGCATGGAAAGGTGTGTTTAATCTGCAACGCGCACACCCCAAGTGTAACGCAATCAACACAATATGGAAAATATTTCACATCGCGGCTTTATGAACTCCTAGACGACATTACGACTTTCAGGGGGTCCAGAAACAACAAGACCATTCATAAACTTGTGCCCCCCAGCTATTTTTTTTTTTACAGAGGTTATTTTATTTACACTGCCCTTACACACACCTACTCATAAGCACACATATACACATACATTGCCCTTACACATGCCTGCCCATACACACTGCTTTAACACACACCTGCCCATTAACACACCTATACACATACACTGCCCTTACACACGATCGCCCATAAACACACATATACACACACACACTGCCCTTGCACACTGCCTTTACACACACACCTGCCCATTGACACACATATACACATATACTGCCCTTTACACACACACCAGCTTACAAACATACAAATATCTACTCTGGTCTTACACACACGCTGCCCACACACAGTGCAATGTGATTCACCAGGGGGCCACTACAACGCTGGGCCCCTGGGAAACTGCCCAGTGTGCCCAATGCGTTTGGATGGCAACCTTAATATTGGGCTGGTTAAGGAGATCTGTGATCTCCTCAACCAGTCCTGGAGGCTGCAGCTGCTGATCGGACGGCTGTGCGCCCCCTCACAGCTGCGTCTAAGGCAAGTGCCTCTCTCGCCTCACCCTTCTTATGCCCCTGTTAATATTACTTTGGAAAGTGTAGAACCCTGTGAGACCCTCATACTCAGCAAATATTCTGTGCTCCTACAAAAGAGGGGCATCAGGAGTTCTAGAAAGGGACTGGCCCCCTCCTAAAGAAGGATATTTGGGAGGTACGAGTTCTTGATTTTACAACTCTTGTGATACCAGGAATGCAGAACATGCGTGAAGATGTCTAGGACTTTATTACAGGTCATAAATACATTCATTTTATGAAAAATGGGCTACTGATTCCTCATGTTTTAAAGAGTAGTATTAGTCTTAGGGAAAATATATTGATCAACCAAGATAATGGCTAATGGATACCATTAAAAAGCATAAAATATATCAAGACAGACAGAAACACCACTAATCATTCAAAGCGTAGAGATGACAACTGACTTCTGCAAAGCTGCTGAATGCCTGTGTTTAGTTTTCTTTTTAAGTGCTTGGTAGACCCTTTACTAACTGTGTGTGTAAAGGTATTCATAATCTGGGTATTGTAATGATGAAAGAGCGAAGATAAAATAACACAGCTGAAGTCATGGGTCAAAAATATTTAAAGGTTCATATCACTAAACAGCTACGTGACAAAAGTTACATGACGTGCGGTAGATCAACAATGGTCTTCTGATCCTTTGCATTATCCAAACAGATCTCACATGAGGAAAAAACTGTTTAGAACATAAAATGACCAACTGGATAGGGCAACATTTTATCTGCATTTGGTATGACATCATAATAATGACATCACTGGCAAAGTTGACAAAACATATAACTGATTATGGTTTAAGACATTTGCTTGGCAATTTAACGTCTATACAATCCCAAATCATGATATGTAACAGATCCACTTTTTAATTTAACTCTCATGAATGTTATACTTGTTATAAAGATAAAACATAATAATAGCGGTATTCCAACTCTCATCCCAAAAAGCTTACTTTCTGCAAACACCTTTGTTTACTTTCTTTGCCTGCTGTCGGACTGATCCTCCCAATTATCCTTTCTGTGTTACTGGAAATAATGAAGAATACCGCGAGATAAAGGTAATCACAGGGTATTGTTCTAAAGAATAAATCTGGATTAACGTGAAACAGCTCCCAAAAGAAAAACTTTAATTTACAGTTTCCAAGACCCGGGATTAGGAATTTTAGCCATATTTATCGTGGCACAAAATCTAAATGATGCCGACGACGGATTCTTATAACAAGAAGATCATTAAAAAGTACAATATCTTCTGATTCATAGGCTTGATTTGTAGACTATAAACTCATTTTCGGATTTCATTTTGATCGGAAATAATCATCTGGTTATAATTCCCATTAACAAAAAAGTTACTAGTCAGAGGCATAAAAGTAACAAGTCCTCCTAATGTTACAAATACAGAATAAAAAAAAACCCTGCATGTATTAGATTTTCCTACTCATCACAGGCAACCAGACAAGAGGAAGTTGTAGACCTTGCCCATGGGATTAAAAAAACATGTAAAGCAAATCATTTCTGTGTTGTAAATATGTCTTAGATTTGCTCCATTTTTCCAGCTGGGAGACCACATACCCCGTTGGAGTAATAGCGAGTGGTTATGAGAACTCATAAAGCCCTATGAATCAGAATGTTGACCTTCTTCTTCCAAAGCAGACGGAAGTTCAAGGTCAAACCTGGAAACTCACTAGACTCTTTCTTCTCGAGACATCAGGACGTTAAGGAAGCGGGGTATTGCTGAGACCGACGCATACAAGTCAAATTCAGAAATTCTTTTTGCTAAATTAATATTTTCTGTCCATATGGAGAAAAGGTCAGCCTCTGATGCTACATTTACGCTTCCATTGGGGCAATTAATCACACAAATAATGGTTCTTCCAAAGCACTGGCTACTAGGAAATTAAAAGTTTTGCTTTTTTTTTAATTTGTAATGTATATAAATAATTCTTTAAACGCAACAAACTATTTTACTCGTGTTTACTCCAATTTGCCAAAACGAAAGGAATTTGGCTCAGAAAAAAAAACATAGCTGGAGGGAACGTAGGAATGAAAATTCTGTGCAATAAGCAAAGCTGTGGAACAGTATTTGTCCTGGCGTTCTGCCTTTTTATTTATATGAACTTGCAGCCGGTTTTCACTGCGAGGGGTTGTCCCCCAGAGACTGTGTTTCAGAAGAAAATCTGGCTAAACTTCTATGAATACTGTCACATAACCTCTTTGTGTAATCTGACAGCGCATCGGCCATGTGAAAAAATGTAGCCACCCACAAATGTTCAAAAATGTCTATTTAAAAAAAAAAAAGATTTCAAAACAAATCAATAAAAAAAACAACAACTTGTGTTCTAAGTTTGGTGTCTTGCATTCATTTATAAGAGATTTTAAAGCTTTGGACATACTGAAGCTCAGATTTATTTGTATTTTTTTTTTGTAATTTAACAATGATATTAAAAGGAACTAAAATGTCAAAGAAATAATTATAATATATATATATATATATATATATATATATATATATATATATAGATATATATGAAATTTTGCATTATTTTATTATTATTTTATTTATTTATTTATTTTTACATCGCACCCCCCAGGAAATATTGGGGGTGGGAAAATAACTCTCTCTCAATTCTAGGTATATGGAAAATCAAAAGTCAGATTTTTTATTTATTTTTTAATCACCGGCAAATAAACCAATGGAAAGCTCCAGCCCTGTAAGTATCTATATGTAAACAGATGCATAGGAGTCACGCTAGACAAGCCCCATTACTACATGACATATGCATCTGGATCAGAGCTACAATCAAATTTCCTGTAAGAAATTATTACACCCAACATCTTCCACGTTAATCGTCATAAAAATAGCAGCCTGATAAAATAAACAAAACCCACCTCTGACACAGGAAAGAGATTAGGTGTTACTAACGCATATTAAACATATAATAAAGAGCTGCACTAGTCACACCTCGGTAATCCCTGGACAATGCGGACACCCAGTGATTGGATTCTTGTCTATATGTGGATGTTTGTGTACATCTCTGACCTCATAGTTACAAGTTTCAGACTCATACCTACATATCCAATAGGATTTAGAAGGTCACATTTTTTTCAGTAGTAATTGTACAAATAATGCATTCAGTTCGGTACAAACTAACAAAATGATTGCATTTACATATTTGCTTTCAAAAAACAAAACACAATATTGTGATGTCATGATACGTTCGTGGTGACGGTTCTGCAGGTAACACTAAGCGGGTCCCAGTAACTCCGCAGCATCAGTGGGATTTCTCCATAGCGTGTTATTCGAGTGAAACGCGATCCCTGGAATTCAAGCTTTAATAAGGAATCATCTAAATGAAGAATGTGCGCGAGGAAGGCAGATTAATAGGCAGCTCGGCATTCACAGATATTAAGATAAGAAGATATTGCACATAATTTATAAATCCCGAGGATACTTCATACGTCTGACCTACAGAGTATCACAGCAGGATTGGCTGTAACGGAGACACAGCGAGTGTCTGTTCTTCAATGTTATTCTGTGGTCTGCAGAGTTGATAAACGGGAAGATAGTTTGATCAAAGCAGGGTAATAGCGGGGCCAACAGCAGAGGTGGCGCTGCCATATAAGAAGATTAAGCAGCTGCTTTGGGGCCCCATTGGTCTCGGGGGGGGCCGCAAAAGACATGGGAGAGGCGAGGCACAGATTCCTCTTTATCATTAAAACGTATCATGTCCATTAATAAATGTATTACGTTCCTTTAAATATGCCAAATTATCCCATTGGATTTAAGAGGGGCCCCTTAAGTATTTTCACTTAGGGCCCTAAAAACATTGATCTAAACTTGGCCAATAGCACGGCTCCTTTTATTAAAGGCCACTGTTTTAGGCATAAAACCTGCCGGCATGGTAATAATAAAGAGAAATTAAAACACTAACATTCTAAAACATTTAGAACTTTGTGGATGTAATATACGATCCTATCCTAAAAATTGTTGCGGCCCTTTAAGTCCTAGGAGAAGAGAGCTCTTTTCATGCTATTCCCTCTAATTTAGTGGATATACGATGTAATCGTTAAAGCACGCACGACGCTCTCCATCCAACTTTCACAAATACACATATCCCCCTGTGTCGATGAAAGGCAAAAACACCACCGCTCATTGCCAGAACAATGAAGGTGGTCCGTGTAACTCAGAAACTGTGACACTGGTAAAACCTCTCCATAGAAAGGTGTCGGATGTCGTAGAGAGGAGTGAAGGAACCTTCCCTGCAGCTGCTCGGAATGTGAAAGGCTTGTGATGGTTCAGTGATGAGCTCAAGACTGGGGTCAGCCTCATGCCGGATGATCCTGCTTGGTATCGAATGGAATAAATATTCCGAAGATGACTCAAACATTTCAGTAACAGAAGTCATAAGGATAACCGACAGATTAGAAGGAGCACACGCCAGAGGACCATCTACTGAATGCCTACAATGAAACGTTATTGCGTTAAATGTCACTAACAGGGGCTGACAAAACTGATACAATTTTGATTATCAGCACATTTTCTTAAGTTTCTCCTGTTTCAGCTATCAGGTTCTACATCATCCTCAATTCTGGCCACGCTTGAAAATACCTTGTCTGCTCGGATTAAATGACTCCACTGTTTAGATCCTTAGGAAATTTGGTAGAGGACCGAGCGTACCCGCTGATCCAAATCTTTAAATTCCTAAAAGACTGTGGGCCAACTCACTCCGTGCCAAGCAAGCACGCCAGCCGGGCCCTTGGTGAGGGGTAAAACGGGTCATTGGAAGTCACTGCCAGCATTGTGGAGCGACAGGAGGTTAAACAGATGTGCATTTTCCCCAATGAAAGGCTGGTGAATTCGACTCTGCGAATGTGTTAGTTGGCAGGTCCATGGCAATCCAACAATAAGCCGTTCTTCCGTTTTATTAATGAAGTGCCTTTGGATTTGATACAGTAGTTCAGTCAGCGAGCGAACAGAGAATAAGTAAATTAAAAATGTCATCTGCGTGTAGGAAACATTAATGTTATCCCTAAAGAAAACTAAAGAGCGATACTTTTTTATATAAATCCAGAATATAATTTTTTACTAAGCATTATCGTATTACTATTTGTTTATTTTGAACAGGGCAAGTAGCTAAAATGTTTATCTAATCTAATAAAAATATATATATTACTGCTACTGAGTTGGTGAGAAATATTACATGGGTCTCCCAAAAAAAACCCTTGGATTTCTGTATCAAAGACCAAATCTAACTCAGAATGTCTTTGGTATTTCAAAGATGGCAGCATCTTCCATTAGGAGGCCGACACATCATGCTAACATCCCCATAACTTTACGATTCGGGGGAGAAAAAAGAAAATCTTATATTTAACATAATAAAATGAGGCCATTTAACTAAATCGAACAATATGCTTCACATTATCCCTTATTTTTCAGAAAGTATTTAGACCAGGAGTCACCCTAATTGATTGTAGCGGGCAAGTTGCCGCCTGCTCGGCCGACGCTCGTATGAAATATTCCCTGTAGCTGTCACTTTGTGTCAAAATAGCAGCTGAGAAATAATCACCATGGTTTATTATTCAAATCACGTCTCACCATCCCTTCCAAATGCTTAAACACATTTCTCAGGATCCTTCCAAGTGACAGGTACTGAGCAGGGCGGATTCTGAAAGCGGCACGCGGAGCCGCTGGTGCCAGCGTCATAACGACTTCAATTAGAACTACGGCTTTCTCTTTTTCATACCGTGCCGACTAAGAAACACGGAGCAGTGCACAGAAGCGCCAACATTCCCAACATCTGACGTGCGGCCTTTCTTATTCCTTTAGATTTCTCTTTTTCTTTCTAGTTCTAGGTTTTTTGGGCATCGGCTGAAGTAGTTGTCACACTTCCAAGAAAGCCCTTTGTTTAAAAGTTTGGCAAAACTCTACAAGTAGAGAACAGAACTGGTTTTTGCGTTAACCGTATTTTTTCTGGAATGACCGTAAATGATTAATGATGTTTTGCCGCATTTCTACAATTGTACTTAAATATACTGGAATTTTGCTTGTTTTTTTTTGTTTTTATTTACTGGTCTACAGTACAACCTACATTAAAAACAAAAACTCAAACTGGCTTCTAATTTTTTTCCGCTTGGCTCCTAATTTTACATAGATTTTCCCAACAATCTATACAGCTTTCTCAATGTACAGTATTTTTCACAACTCCGACCAAAAAAAGTAAATTTGTTCTTCAAAACTCACCGTATACATAACAATTATTTTGTCGGTAGCTTTTGATACTCTTCTTTACCGTTCCTTGTAAATCATAAAACAGAAGATTAAGAAAAGTATTATGTTTGTTGATATAAACAATGAATTATAGCAATGAATGCCTGACCAGCACGGAGGCTGAACAATGTATTTAGCATTTCAAACAAGTTAAACAAAGAAAAGCTCTGGGATCCCCAGGCGCTTATTCTCCAGAGTGTTTATATCAGTTCCAGAATCAGCGAAACCAATGATAAAAAGGATAACAATCACTAACATGTATTTACTGGCTGTACTAATTGGGGTCCGCTGCTGTTCTTCATTTCCTAAACAATGTCAAGTGTAATGTTAGGGAAGAATCCCCCCTTCCACTACTGCCCATACAAAACAAATTAACAAATGTTGCAGTTTACTGCCCTCTAACATGATCACCATTGTGTGTGTGCGTGTCTAAGTGTGTGTATGTGTGTGTGTATGTATGAGTGATTGCGAAAACTTTGATCAAAGGAGGTGCATACAACTCAACCTTTGAAGGGTTACTGCATTCCCAGTTATGCTTTCATCCTCAACGCCATGACCCTGAATATTAAAGGTACATTCACTATGGATTCTACGAACACAAAACAAATAGGTGCCGACGTAACCAACACACAACTGGGTAAAGCCGCTTAAGGAGGTGTTTACGTATACATAGGATTATAGCAGACTTTGATGGATGATTACGGAAAAAACAGCAGCCATTCTCTCCAGAGATCTAACGAGGGCCGACGACATTGCGGACACAGCGAGCCCTGATGCTTTGCCATTACAGAATGGAATCACAGAAATTAAATTATTCTCTAAAAAGCCTTGCCCGTTGTGACATAAATCTCACTGATAATTTGCTTTAAGCCTGACATCCTTGCATTAAATAAAAATAAGAGGATGATTACTGCACGTATTTGGCTGAGCAATTAATTCAGGATTACGTTAATATGTTGCCAATGGTAAGCACCCATCAAATAGTCTTTATAGTTCTGGCAGCAGCTCTATGGCTAAAATAACAAAAAAAAACTTTTTCCAAATGGAGCTCAAAAAGTTAAAAACAAAACTTATTCGATTTTGCGAGATCTCTTTGCATATAATTCTTTGGGAAATTCCCATTTCCGTCGGTTATTAAGCCCACTTTCTCCTCGACTTAACAGAAAAACAAGGCTGCAGGCATTTTTGAGTTACGACCCCGGTCAGCATTCGGAATAATCTAATAAAGATCATTTTTGACATGTTGGAATACCTTGCAAAATATCTAATAAAGGATGAAGAATAAAAGGATTCTATGAAGTGAATGCAGACGAAACCTCCAACCGATTTTTAACTTCTCTGTTAAGAACTGGAATACAGCGCAAATCAGTAGTTCCTAAAAATGGTCGTCGAGCGCCTACTTGACATTTTTCCTAGAAATTAAAGTTTGAATCAGATCAGAAATTTGCTATAATAATAATACAAGGGCTTAAACTAATTTTATATTAATTCTTTTCACCGAGATGTTGTGTATCTTTTTTTTTATGTAAAAAAAAAAATGAAAATAAAAAAAAAATAATAATTAAAAAAAAATAAAAAATAAAAATAAAAAAATAGTATTATTAAAAATCATACTCCTTTAAAAAGTTTGCTATTGACCAAAAAATAAACATGCTCAGTTCAGACCCTATAAGCCAGCATTTTTCCTCCTCGCATTTCAGGGAGGTCCTGAATGTCTGCTTTAATCTGTGTTGTTATAATGTGACCTGCGGGATACTTTAGCCAGGAAGAAGTGAGCTTGGGCACGTTTCCATTCGCAGATGCGTTTTGCGTAGCCGTCCCGGGTCCCTGTGTGAGTTGCAATCAGGAAGGAGGAACAGGAAGGGCTCGAGATCTCGCTCGAAAAAACAATAGCTCCTTTTGAGGTGTTGCGGAGGGACCTCGTGCACCTGCATCTCTGTGGGCAACGCTGTGGGCACAGACAGCTACGCTAAGCTAACCTCGTTATAAGCGTGTTATTACAATCAAACACAGATTGGCGTATGTTTGTTTTCGGAGAGGAGAGAGAATATGACTTTTATTTAAGACAGATGAATCATACACGGGTCAACACATCATCCAGCATAACGGAATCGTAGTAATGTTGTTTTGTCATAAAGCAGAATCATAAAGAAAAAGAAAAACATTAAAAAAAAATAATAAAAAATATATAATAGTTGTATAATAGATGTGTATAGATAGACAAACAGAGAGAGACGGGGGGTAAAAACACTTTATAAAGTAATAGAGAAATTGAATGTTATTCAGTGTTCTGGAATAAGTAGACGACTAGATTCCAGACCAATCAGCATTCACATGCTCCGTATCACGATATTCTTATACAGAGAATGATAAATAATGGAAAATGCTGAGCCTATAATTATATATTCATACGAAAAATATGATTTGCCCGGATCATCTCTAATCTGCGTGACTCTCCTTAATTAGATGCGGAGTTTCCATGATTACGGAATCATCAGCAGGGCTGGGATTCCATCGCAATCCATAGAATAAAAGGTACAATTAGCGGGTTAAAAGAAAATCAGGATAGGTCAAGGTATGGAGCAAGCGGGGATAAAGGCTTCTCCTTCATTGCTGATGACAGATAATCATAATTCGTTTTTAAGCACATATTGATATGTACTTTAGTAGTAGCTTTGTTACAATTCCGCATAGAGCTTTATAAAAGAGCACCCTTTTCAACTGTTTTTCTTTTTACATTTTTTTTTTGTTTGAAATTACATTTTCAAGCTGTAATTTTGGCAAAGGTTTAAACTGCCAATGCAGCAAGCAACCCAGACCACCATATGCAGACAGCGCTAAACGTGTTTGTGATCTGTCTCCCTAATTAATCATTATTTATGAGCTACAACCAAGTTATTTGAGAAGCTTATTAACTCGCCTGTGTCTGACACTTCTGTGTTTTCCCATTTATATATTTTACAAAAACAGCGCTGTAAATCTTTTTTTTTTTTCTTTTTATATTACGTATGGATTTAGGTAAGACGTCAGCCCGGGCTCGGTTTGGAAGTGCCAGCCAATGTGTCTGATGAGTGGTAATCCAGCTGTGCGGAAAGCCGGGGTCTACACCTTTTTAGCTGTAGAGCATTAAACGTTTTTGTTAAGCCACCGTGACATCGAAATTCAGACCTGTTTTTCCAATTAGAGCCGTTTTGTCAATGGGACCGAGTTTACTTTTTGTTGTATTATTAGCCTGACAACTACCATTTTTGGATGAAGGCTCCTAGTTATTTTTCGCATAATTTATTTGCTGCGGAGAAGCCTTTTGGCATCGATAAGATAGTAATACATGAAGGCCTTTCGGCAGGGGCGTGATTTACGCTGGTCTGTGATGTAAAGGTTAATAGCGATAACAAGGAGGATTCTAACAGGGATTAAGGCTAATGACTAAATGGAGTGACAACAAGAATAGGATTTGCAATGAAAAGATTCCAAAGCAAGAAAAAAGCTACTGGTGTTTGAATTAAGACGTGTGGGATCCTTTAGAGCAAAATAAGCTGTCAGCTCACTGGGAATTTGTCCATAAACACCATTATTTCAACATCTTGACGATCACATCTGGGAGTAGAAAAGAAAGCCACCTCAAATATGGAGTCAGCTCTAGCGTCTGCATATAACAACAGAGGGGATTGTGATACCCTGGGGTGTGGGTTACCCGTGTACCCCCAAGCACTGTAACAATTTAAATCCTCACTGCATGCATTATTGGCCCATTCTTTGTCTCATAAAGCCCATATATAATGGGAAATCCATGGACAGATGATATCATGCAAAAGGCATTTGTGATGTCACACATACCTCACTAGCAAACGGGAAGAGATTATTATGGTGCCAAGTTTAAACAATTAAATCGGCTGTCATCAAACCTCTGAAATTAAATCTTAAAACATATTCTAGCAATAAGCACACAGTAGCCGTGCTCCACTAGGCTATTAACGCACAGCCATATATCATTCATTTCACACGCACCAATAACAAAACCTCACTTTCTAAGCCCGTGCCATGTAAAACAATAGTAACTGTTTATGCTGGACACGAGCAGCGCGTCTTAAAGATCTGGAGTTACAAGCTTGACATCTTACCTTTTTTTCTGCTCTAATTTACAGCAGTTCAGAAATGAAGTCCCGCTGTCTCTATATGTTAAATGTTAGGACTTTCTGTAGTAAATAGCCAATCCCATATGTATTTCTTATCTACTGAACTAAAAACCACCTGGGCCAATAAAACACATTTAATGATGGATTCTACTGCATGTGTTAGCAGTGATGCATTTACCTTCGGTGTTGCCCTAGGTCTAACCCAGGGTTGTGCCGCCTGCCACCAACTCCGCACCGCTGACCTTACGTCTGAGCGTTGGGATATGAGCTGCCCATTTTTGAAGGGGAGAGGAGCGTGCCATACTACCCGTGGTTTACCCGGAGGGTTCCCAGGTTTGATCATGTCCCGGCACCTCACTTTTAAAAGAAGCGCAGCCTGGAAGCTGATCATGGCGGACTTTGCCGACTTGGCACATGGTCAATGGTCTAAGAGATCAGTGATCCCTCTTAACTGGCCCACTAAGTAGTGGCATTGCGGCAGCCGTACTCCTGGCCTGGTGGGACTACTCCAAAATACGTCACCGTGTGCTAGACCATAAACTGTATTCAGTAAAGCCCACCTTGTTCCTTTTATGATGGCTTTCAAATTTTAACCAAAGTCTACACATACATGAGACTGTAAAATAAACGACCTCGCCAGTACGTTTATTATATATAAGCCTTATTTTATAGAGTAGCTGTAACAAAAGAATATTAAATAGAACATTACATATTATGTAGAATGCAGTGTAAGCTACTAACGTATGGCCGCGCGTCCTTCTGCTGTAATTATATTAGTCTGGAGTGGATAACCGGGTTTCAGATGTACTCAGAGCATTAAGTTATTGCATCTGTTTTACGGTTCAATAATATTATACCCTTTCTGCATTGTTTTATGCGTTCCCGATGGGAACGATTTGAACTTTGGCTATTAGTTAACCATTTTCACACATTTAACTATAAAAGGAGTCAGTGACGTTTATGGGGTCTGTTCACACTGAGTTCAATTAAACCTACTGTTTTTTAGTCCTTTCCAAGGCTGGGATAAATGGGAACAATTCTCCGAGATTGTAGAGCAGAGTAATTTGTCAGTAATAATAAGCGAAGACAAACAGGATGTTCCGCAGCACACAGAGCTTAATTTAAAACAAATGCGATGCCAGGCATCGTCTCAAAAAGCTCAGCGTTTTATTAACTTTTGGGAACACCCATCGCTCCTATTTTCCAGAAGACCGGTGTTTTCGCTAGGAAACCAGCTTGATTCCAGTACATGGAGAGAAATTGAGAAACCAGAGTGTCATTTATTTAGGAACTGCCAAAAAGTTCCAAGCAGCTCCCCACATGATCCTTATCTGCAGACCACCCACGAGACCCCGTGACCCTCTTTGGGAAAGCTAAAAGTTTCCACTGGCATAGCAGAGATAAATCGCGCTCCTGGGTGAGCCACGGGTGCCGAGCCATTGCATCACAATCTGTATTATGACACAACACGGATTTGTTACAATCTAGAATATTATTTTAGCTTGTAGTGCAATTTAAAAACAGAAGAACTGGATATCTGTGGCAGACATGGAGGGAACTAGATTTCTTTTGGAACTTGATACAATGGTAAAATATTTGCCGAAGGGGAAGCTTTAGCCGGCTGCCCCCACACTGGAAGGACGCCGTTTCCAACCTTACCTTCCAGACAGGATTAGCCACAAGAGGGAGGTGGGAAGAAGGCTTGGAAGGCACAGTCTGCCCTCCTTTCTTCCACCCATACCTGCCATGAGACCAGGGTGAGAAGTTATGGTGTAACCCAAAATCCCGGGACCCTATCTGTATGTATTCTACTTTGGATTTAAATATATCTAAATTTTGTGGAGCAAACAGATGCATTTGATTCTCAAAATAGGAGCCATTGGAATGGAATTGGAACCTTGAGTATCATTTGCACAATTAAAAATGGCACCACTCCTGAACCAAGAAGCTCTTGGGGGACCCTAAGACCTGGGAGTCCTCCTGCATCGCATGAGAAGCCCCTGACGGGAAGCAGAGGGGGGTATCAGGGCCAATGCAAGGACAATACCAATAAAGCCATAGATCAGCTCGCTGGACTGAGACAGGGCCCTCTTGGGTATAATAAGTACTAGTGGTTGGGGGGAGGTGGATCTGGGAACTTAGGACAGTGTTGTTACCACATAAAATGCCCCCTTGCTGTTAGCTGCTGACTCCTGCTATGGGTCATTAGCGCCGAGCTATTTGTTACAGGTAGGCAGAGCCAATAAATTCTGCCTGTTTTTAACACTTGATAGAGCGTTAAGTGCAAGAAGGTATATATTTACTCTCACAGACACACACTAACACCACTTTTTATGCCTCCTTCCTAACACTGGCCATTAGATTCTTCTTTATAGCTTGTTTAGAACTTTATACGCTACGTGAAGGATATATAAGTTTACAATAGTTAATACGTTCATAAAAAGTGCATATTTAACATGACTTTACAGTGGGGGGGGGATGAAAAAAAAATACCCGAAAAGGCAAGACGGTGAAAAGCCAAAGATTCTAATATTTTTTTTAAGGCAGTAAAGCCAAATGTTACCATACATACCATACATACAGTCTCTAAAAAAATGGGCACCTGCCTGCGAAGATGGGCACAAATGTCATGATTTAGTAAGCGTGATGAGATGGCTGGTTTGTGAGTATTAAATTACGTTTTTTTTTACTTTTAGCTGCCTTTTTCATTGCCCCCCGTAATATGAAACGGCCCGACACCTAAAACGGGGGATGTGGATGGGTGTGGAGGGGATACGGAGGTTACACGATATGGAAGAGTTTAGGCTGCCCATTAATCTGATTTGGCCAAAGCGCAAATTGCACGTAATTAGAACGAGAAATTGCCGAGTGGAAAAAGCGCCCCCGCGGTGATGCTTAATATAGAAATCCAAACCTTTCCTCCAAATACAGGGCTTTTTACAACTAAACAGAAATAATGATATAGATTTCATTTGTAGATATTCATGCACTCATTGGTATGGGTTCCTTTCAATGCACATAATAATAATAATAATAATATATATATAATAATATATATATAATATACATATATAATACTATATATAATAATAATAAATTATATATATATATATATATATATATATATATATATATATATATATATATATATATATATATATATATGTGTGTGTGTGTATGTATATATACCTGCTTTAATTCTTGGGAACCTGTATTAACTAATCAGTGTTTGTTGTTAAAGGGACGAGACCAGCACTTAAAGATTTATCACACACTTGTACACAGACATGTTTCCTGATCCCTGATCTCAAGAGAAGAAGAAGAAGCAGACCTTCCCCTTAAATTATCTCTTATCAGCCCTGTAATAAAGGCTGCAGGGGATTACTGTGTTTATTTGCCCTGATGATGGGGCTAATTGTTGGGACTCTTCTTTTTGGCTCCTGATTGGATAGTTCTCTAAACAAAAAAAAGATAAGAAGAAAACCTTTTAAAGCCCTTTCTGGGGTTGTAACTGTTTCATCCTGGCAGGTTATGAAGCCGACCTGCTGGGTAATAGTTCTCTGTCCCAGCCCTGGAATCCTGAGCCTGTTTTCTTATCAGTTAGATCGGCGATAAACGCTTCATGACTTCCTTTTCTGTTTCAGAGGTGTTAAAGTGACAGAAAAAACGCACTTAAAGCAGCTTTACAAAATGAAAATAGAGTGGAGATTAAAGGTATGATAACCATTCACCAGGAGTGCACTTGTACAAGACCATTAAGTCAGGGTTGAGCCCAGCAGCACCCTACCCCTGCCACCCACAGGGGCAAATCAACAGAAGTTTGGGTCCTTTATATAGTTTTATCACCTAGCAGAGGTGTTCGGGGATTTCCAGTCATCATTTACACTTCTTTACTCGCTTACTACGCCCCAGTAAAGGCGCGCTTTTCGACCAGCTTCCAACAACCATTTAACCAACGCCATCATCAACCAGAGACGAGTCGAGACGTAGGAACCTTCCGCCATCTTAGGAATGCAAGTGATTAAAAATGACACAATCTCACCCCAAAGTCTAGAACTGAATAACAGACCCTATAGCACTGGTGGCACCATGACTGGAACTGGGGACAGCTGGTTTTATGCCCAATACAACCAGAAACATTCACGCAAGAAAACCCCAAATACTCTCGCTTTTAGCCGCGCCGCATCTTTGGCTTGCCCGGTGCTAGCGTAGCCGGTTTCTCCGGCACCTAAGGAGTTGAAGGTCACAAACAGCGTTAAACTGTCCTGATACTCCCAAAATGTGTTTTTACTTTCCCTGAGTATTGGGTTACACGACTGGCTCTCGTTTATTTGACTTTGCTCATGATTCTGCCAGTTAAATTTTCCAACATTTTTTTCCCCTTGCATTTTATTAGGTTAATAAAACTCAGTTTTTGGAACTCCGGGTACCCCAGGGGCATAATTACACCGCTTCAAACTGTTAACTAAAGGGATTTATCGGGGATGACCGTCTTCAGACATCTCTTCTAGAAGCCTCTCTAAAATCTGTCTCCTTTATATTATCTCACGTAAGTATCCTTCTCGTTTTAACGGCGAGACATCACCGCCGAACTCCCCAACTCGGCTGCCTGGACCCACTCACGCCCTGTCTAATATCACAAGTCACTTGACGCCCACCTTTTTTTATTTTATTTTTAATTAAATTAGATTTCGAAATCGACGCAGCAAATAGAATATTAGCTTCACCTAATTACCACGTTGTAAAAGGGGCTATGTGGCAGTTCAGGAATTTTATAGCCCACATTAAAGTGTCACTGCAGTTAGAAAGTCACTTTGCGCAAGACATCTTTACGAGCCCTTGAAGAAGAAGAAAAAAATCAGAGGCTCGGGTTTTCCAATGTAAATCAATTTTCGTACACTGCTGTGCCTTGTTTTGGGGGGCATTTCCTATTATTTCCATTAATTCACTTTGCGGTGAGAAAGACTGGGGGGGGGGAGAGAAAGAAATAAAATATATATCCAAAAGAAAGTTGCTGAGATTTGCTCATTAATGATTATAGAATGGGTCCACCAATGGTTACGGGATTTTGAGGGGCAAAAACGTTGTAAAACAAACGAAAAGAACCTTAATTAATGTAACAGCCCAGTTAGGGTCTCCAAAGGGTCTTCAATCTCATGCGGTCTCACAATGACCTGTAATAGTCCAGCGTACTTTTTTCCTGGGGCTTTCTGATGAATATTATATTATTCTAAATACTAACAACGTTGATGATGGGTGTCTACAGCAGCCATTTTGGCCCACTTGCATAAATGACAATTTCTTGTAAAAAAAAAAAAAGTTGAAATTCCAAAATATTGTCACGTCCCATTGGTTAAAAGACATTCTAACACCCTTTGTTTCCGGAGTATTATTTCCTGAATGAAAGCCACAGCATCGCCACTCACAGGTAACGCGCCGCGCAATACTTGGCTTCCAAGCTAATGGACACATTATGTTTGGGGCAGGAACCCGAGCACATAGCCGGATATCCCCAAAAGACTGCTTTCCGTAAGTAATTTGTTTATTCCAATCACGAGGTAGTGGACGGAATCAAATTATTATTTCCAAAGAGCAGTTTTATGGAGATTATTTTTTTCTCCTCCAAACTAATCTCCGTATTTTCTCTTTATCCCATTATTTTTTATACCCTCAATTAGTTTTAGCGCATATCGAGACGCGCGGAGCTACGACACATTTCATGTAAGTCTTTTATACTTTAGCTATGTGAAGAATCCCTGTTCATCATGTTTTGGAGACGTGGATAATCGCAGATACTTCTGAACTCTCCCACAGAGCCAGTGCTAAGGGAGGGTTTCTTCATCCTAAGAAATGAGCTGTGAGGCCTTGGAGGTTAGGTCAGAGATGTGTTTTGAGTGGCACTGTATACAGGAGGGGTGCGACCGTTCTTGCGAATCTATTGTCATAATAATAAACCATACTTGTTATGCAACGCATACATCAACACCAGGGCATGCCTTCCTGAGGAGCGGAGCCCCATATGAGGTTGAAATAGCAGCCCTAATCTTTTATACGCTATTTATTCAACTAGCTCATCCATGGTGTGGAGGAATTTAGCCAATTTGCAAGCGAACATCCTTGATTCAAACACAACTGTTGAGTTATGTTGTATAAACAGCTCCCCGACGTACAGAGTGATAACTTACGCTACTCTTTACAAGGTAGACATTTCTGAAGGAGGAAGGGCATGCCAGTTGAGTTACAATGTTTCCATGAATTCTCAGCCGAGGGCAGAGAAATTCCAGATTAATGGACCCAAACTAAAATTCATAAGGTCACAGTGTTCTGGGATGATTCCCGCAAATCATGATAGAGCAATTAACCGAGGGGACAGCTAAACATGGGACAGCTAAACATCTGACCTCTGCACTAATCTTGCAGTAATGGCATTAACTGGCAAGCTAAACCTGCCAACGGAAAAGGTACAGATATAGCGGTTTGCATGAATTTCTACATTCATGGCAAATTCCGCTTAACGTTTAGGATCTCATTTCACAGAACCAATAACGTCGTCGGTGGAGATAAAACAGATTGTTCTCAACGATCCAATTTCCAATTCAATAACAGCCCATGAATATAGATGATGACTTATGATACAGGTTACATTGAAGACATATAGATATCTTATTCAGTTTTCTGTTCAAAGATAAAGGTTGGATGAAGGGCTGATTCTCATGGAAAAACTCCATGAGGGGTGTTCAAAGACTGACCTAACTCTGGTATTAATTTGTACTTGTTTCTTCAACCGATGCCAATAAAGGCAAAGCTAATAATCTCTGAATTTAATACATCGGTCTTCATGACTATTGCATTTGGTCTTGACAATGTCCCATTGACTGGTCACAAATAATGGTGGTATAAGTAATAATTTAAAACGAATTATTTTTTATTTATTTATTTATTTATTTTTTTACAGGAAATTCTACCTTAACAGCTTTTATTAACCCATTAGAAACTTATTGACAAAGACCCCCCCCCCTTGTGCAAAGGTCCCATTGTGAATTTCCATTGGCTCAATTTGCTTGATTTGGAGAATTGTCTCGCCGCTGAGACACACATATAGCGTCTATTACCATACAACATCATAACGATCGAGCGGTAACATGCTAAATTGACTCAAATTAAGCTTGTAAGAAAGGGGGATGGATGAAGAAAAGATAACTGGAACAGTTTCAGTGTCAGTTTCATAATCTACTCATGAATTTGTACATTAAAAAGCCATAGGATCTAGGAAACCTTCCATCTCTGTGAATAAGTTAGCGTAATAAATTTATTTTAAGTGCTTCTGCTCATGTTTGCATGACATTTTTACTTTGTGGAGTTGTATAGGGACTCGGCAATATTATTATTGCTTAATCTCCCAAAACACCCAAATGCCATTAACCTAAAAAAGTTCTTTTTCTGCTGTAATACACGTCAGGCTGGCATCTTAAAACGTGATCTGGAATTAGCTATTTAATGTGTCCAACAAAAACACTAAAAAGCATTATGTTTTATTCGTAAGGACTTAAAATCTATTTTAGAGCAATAGTAGATATATTGTTTTTTTAAATCCCAATATATTTTATAGTCAAATGTTTAACTTCAGCAACAGGAGAGGGACAAGTTATCCAGTTTCTGCTTCCCCCCCCCAAAGTAAGGGTTAAAACCATTCCAACCGCTAAAGTGGTAGGGTTTTACAACCCAACTGTTTATAATGTAAATAATAAAACCTAGAAATAACACAATCTTTATTTAATCAGGAAATCTAAATACACAAATACCATATTTAGTCAAATCGTTTTATTATTTAATTTTGGTAACACACATTTCGTATAAAAAGGAAGATTTTTTTCCCCCCGTCAGACTTCTTATAAAAAAGGATAAGCTAAGTTCATGGAGGCTGCTTTGTATATAAAAAAAAAATATATAGAAAAAAGAAAGGGAGAAATTGTGCAAAATGTGTCTGTTTGTTGTGTTTTCCGGATTGTTTTTCTAAGTGAGTGGTTTTGACAAATTCCTAACGTTTAATTTCTGAATCAGCGAAGCAAACATTTCTTTGTGAACTCCGAGAGGACAGTCAGAAAGTTCCCAAACTGTAAGTACAGAATACACCACGTTCTCTCTCTCTCTCTCCTTCTTCGGTTTGTTAAAAATCTATCCATTTATTTTTCTTCTACTTCTCTCTTTTAACTATTCGTTTGATGCCTGCTAACCAAAAATGGAGTATTTTTAAACATAGAAAGTAACTGAAGAAGGGAATTACAAAGGTTAACTTAGCCTGTCTCTAAAGGTGAATAAAGAAAATCTAAAAACGAAAACAGAACAAAATGAGGTCACTCCATGACTTATGAGACCCCACATATAGAAAGCAGAGAGACGCATTGGGAAAGTTCAGGAATTGTGCCCAAAACCTCTTTCAACTTAAAGTTATTAAGTAAAAATATTTAACACAATTACTTTTATAGAATATATATATATATATCATCAAAGAATAGTAATAATCTCAGGTGTTCAGTAACAGAAAATAATGTTCAGACATGCAATTATCAGTTAGCATATTTAACAAAAAAAACTAAAACATATCACATATTGAACATTTTGAATATTAAAAATAAATAAAATAAAATAATAATAATACTATGCATTAGATATTCTTCAGTAAACCTGAACATATCTCCGTCTGTGGAATAAGCTGACTTTTGATCTATTAAAGGATATGGTTGTTTTTCTTTTTGTATTTACAAAATTGCAATCTACTAATGTAGAATTTGAGATATTATGGGCTATTTGACTAATTTACTTGGCATATAAAACGTTTTTCTTAGCATAGTCGGTCCTATTTGTTTTCACAATTGTATTGATTTAATAATGTAATTGAATCAGTTTGGTTCCATATTTAAATTGTTCCGTTTATAGGCATTTTAATCATGTACATGATATATATATATATATATATTTTTATTATTTTTTTTATGTACATGATATATTAATGATGAATGTATAGTATAATCAGGAAACACACATTGTTCCACAACATTCCATAAATTAAATTATGTTGTTAAATGATTCACATAATATTTATTTCAGTGTTTATTTTTGTAAATAAAAAATGGTTTTTAAAACAAATATTTCTATAATTTATCAATTGATTTCATTTTATATTCTAATATGATGACCTTTTTTTTTTTTTTTTAAGTGATTGTTCATGTATTTGTTAGATTATTAAATTCCAATCAACAATTTCATAACATGAAAAAAAAATGATAGTCGAAACATTTTTTCGAACGCAGGTGAGCAACGCAAGTGAAACTAAACTTTCACTGTTTAATTTGTAAAACATATTAAATGAAATTCCTGGAAAAAAAATATAATAATAATTGTTATATTAATCATAATCACACTTTCGAGACAAAGAAAAAAGAACACCTGTAACAGGAGTGCATAAAGTAGAAATAAAGTTGCATGGATGATATTGCCTTTTTAATGTATCCTTCCTATAACAAGTCCATTTCATCCAGTCGTCAGCGATTTAATTATTCATTACAATAGCCCTCTTCAGCCAACGTAGCGGTTTGTCTTTGTCAATTCTAGTTTTGTCAGAAATATAATTGAAGATATGTACTGGAAGAGCTGCATAAATTGTCGGCGCTACAGAAATAAAATATTATTAATTTCACAAAATGAAAGGTGAAAGATGGCCAGGGTAAAATATTACTCCGAAATCAAATTAATGTAAATTCTAATGTTAAATTAGGTTTAATGATGTATACGTACACTCTGTAGAATACCTACATTGGTTTGGAACACTCGGCATCTGCAAAGGGTTAACATTACAATGGATGTACTGCTTTTGTCCAGGAGATGGCATTAAAACTTCTTCAGTCTGTAAGAGCAACAAGTGAACGGCTTTTTCTATTATATAAAAGCTGTCTAGAAGGGCTCCAGCTCTATCGTTTCTTTCTGGAAAGTAAGGGTTGTGTATACCTGAATGATCCACACCAAGCCCCACTCAAAGATCTTACTATATCCTGACATTATTGGCGCTCTAAGGATGATAAGCGTGGAACGGTATAGGACAGATAGCAACATCAGATCGAAGCCATGGAATGGGCAGTATTGTAGGTCAAATGATAGATCCAGCAGCAGTAACACCTTCGCTTTAATACAAATCATCGATGTATCTTGCTGGCTTCCCCTAAAGAGATAGGTGAAAGTACTTGCGAGAGGTACGGGTGGAGAACTTGCATAGATGAAACTAAATCTAGAACTATTTAGGAGCCAACGTTGGCCAGCAGCTGATGTGGTTGTCTATACTGTTCTAAGGCGGATTAGGTTCAACGGGGGGGGGGGGATTGCTGAATAAGGCTGTCAGTTACAAAATGATCTATATTTTTTGCCACTTCAAACACACATTTGCTTTTTATGTTTGTCGGTTACTCTGCAAAAGAATGAAGATGACTTGAAGTTCCACGCGATTAACGTCTACATTGATAGGTCAACCACACCCTGTTGGCAACACGTTCTAGGCTACCAAGAGACATTTCTACAAATATATATATCCTACATCTCACTATTAGCCATTTAATATTTAGGGCTTAAGGATATGTAGCCAAGCGTGACTTGGCCAACCTTTTAAGCAAATTGTTTAACCCCTTAAAGACAACGGGTTGTCCTTAAACCCATTATGACAATGCATTGTCGTGAAGGGGTTAACATCTTTTACATAAACATAGTATTCTGCTGCATTCCGACGGAATAGTTTGTTCATCCTCCTTCCAGTGATACGTAGAATAAAACTGCTTCTGTTTTTTTAAATTGTATGATTCCTTACTTTAAAATGCTAATTCTTGAACTCAGCATCCAGACACGGTGATTTATAGAGCCAACTGTACCCTGGACTAGACTATGGAACAGGTTTTTAAGATCGTCGGAGCCAGGGTCACCAACAGAATCAATACTCAGGTCCCAGACTGAGGTCAGAGTCACAAGCAAAAAAATAAAAAACCTGTCAGATGTCAAAGGTTAAGTTGACCAAAACAGACGCCAAGGTCCACGTTACACAACAACCATCAGATGCCGAAATACATGGACTTCTTTGGAATTCCTCAAAACATTATTCTTCCCATTCTATTTACGCTGAAACACATTCTTTTACACACGCGTTTATTCCTACAAGCTCAGTATGGAAATGACATGCATCAGGCACATGGGAAAGTCACCTCAACGGTGCCAACATCTAGCGTCACTGGCCACCTAATAAAACGTAGAGGTTTCTGTCCAGATCCAAACCAGTGTGCAATACCATTAGCATCTGCGCCCAAGTATAAAAATGAAAACACTTTCATCAAGGCTGTACTAAACTGAAAAGTAATATAATTATTATTTGTTCAGAACACGTTATTCTCACGTATTTGTGCAAAATACCTTATCTGGGCCTTAAAGAGTTAAATTGTTTTGTCAATGTATTTAATGCTCCTCTGGCATTGAAAAAGTTCAATGGTTTCCCCCAGTGTTGTATCCAAAGAGAGCAGAGCTATGCCAGGGAAGGAGTTTAGAGGTCAGCAATGTGTCACACGCACCGAGTGCTGCCCAGCGTAATGATTCATTCTAGGATCCTTCCAGCGTGCTGCTTTATAATTACTCCCATGTGCCCTATTTCTGGCACTTTCCTAAAACCCAGTGGTGTCCAAAGTCTCCTAAAATTCCCACAAGAGATGATTCACGCTGAGAACAGAGAGTAAGGTTCAGTTCTGGTATGAGGGCAATCTCTGATTGAACCCATCTCTTCTTGCAAGCTCCCACGGACAGGGGCCCTGCATGATCATACAGCTCGCTGTCTGTCTCCCGTTATGTTTTTAGTTACCAGCAGTAACTGGTAAAAGAAGAACCAATAACACAATGTGTTTTAAAAACAAACGCTGTATTAAAGCATTTCGGACGCAAAGGAGCTCTGCCTTGAGCATGATGTCATACTGTTGGCATCATAACTTGGAACTGTTTAGTGTTCCAATGAAGAGTTTTTACTCCAATTCCAGGCTGATTAACAAAACTACAATCTGGAGTTGTGTATCCTGCACTCATTTAGTGACAATTTCCATTGTTAGTTTTCTCAACAATATCTTTAAGCCTTTTAAGTGGCAATTTATATGGGAACCAGGGAATCCGTTGGGTTACTATATTCACGTTTGATGAGAAGCTCTCCAAAAGTGAACATTATAATGTTAATCGTTCTAAAGGTTTTCATCACACGCATTTAAAAACATATTGCTTGGGTGAAGTTTAACCATGACCAATATGCAAAGAAATTCAATGTTTTAAGGAAGAAAAAAGTTCTCAATTATTAGACTTCTTCTACATTCTGTTTGGACAAACTATTTAATTGTTCTGTTTGCTTTACTGGCTAATCAATGGCGCAGGCAAAATAATTGTACTTAACATATGCCACCAAGCAGGTAATATTTCATTTATAAGATCAGGCTATACCCCACACAGTGTTTTCCTAAAAGACGCTGACCCAGACTAATACAGTTCATGTGGATCATACAGGTGGATTGAGAGGTGGGGAGGTTACACCCCAAGCCTCGTTAAGTCACTAGTGTGAAAGGAAAGAGCATCTGGTCACCATTTGGTAAGTAAGATTGTAATTGAACCATTTGGCTCAGGAATTACTATGACTTTCTTGCTTGAGCCACGACTTTAGAATTCTCCTAAAGAGGACGTTTCTTCCAAAAAAAAATAAAAAAAAGCCATTGGGGGGGGACGAGGACCTGATGATTTGCTGGGAATTATTTTCTCTTATTGCTGAAATAAACAAACCCTACAATAAATCGGCAGCGACACACAAGTCAAGGATGAGTGATTATTTAATGGCGGGGAATATGTAACATTAGCATTCAGCTAAGAACTTTGAGCTTCATCCCTAAAAGTCGAACGAAAGAAAATAATAAGAGTAACAGAAGGGATGTTCGATGTCACAGAGACACACCTGTTAGATAAACAGTGTATAAAGCGAACGCAGGTTGGGGGCAATGTGGAAGTGTTTAAGGAAGGACCTGCAACGCGCTGCAGTTAGCAACCTTAAAATTACAGCCATTCCTGGTCCAGCAATAAGTAAATAAACGATTCACAGCTGGCCTCGCCAAACACAGAAACGGCCTGATTACCGAAAGCGCAATTAAGTGGGAAACGTGAGCTCTCCATGTCAGCCAGAGATGATAAAGGTCTTCCCTTGCAAATTAACTAAGCTGTCCAAGGCCTTGAAGATTAACCTCTAAGGCATGTACAGGTAGTAGAGAAAACCACCAACATACAAGCGCACGTCGCCAACGCGGGAGACTCCGCCACAGCGACCGAGGTGCCCAGAGGTGCACGGTGGCGTCATGTAATTGCAATACATGGGTATTGAGGACATAACAGTGCCTGGTTTATTCATTTATACTGCATGACAGACACAGAATGGTTTATTTCGCTCCTTAGAAGCCCCATAAAAGATATTTTTTTCGTATGGTTTTCCGACGCATAGGCTTCCTGACCAAGAGCCGATTTGGACCTCTTTGAACACCCACGCTGAATCTGGTGCTTCTCCCCAATGTCTGGATTAAAATCCGTACATTCTTTGCAAGTTTGGACGGTAAAGGAGAAAAAACGCCATAAAAATAGGCGAGTGTCATGATACTGTCTATCGGGAGATAGGTGCATATACAACACATCTAACATACATAACGCTGTATAAATAGCGACGTCCATCAAGCTGTCATCACCTAGACTTGCATTTATGTTCTCGTCCAGTCGGTGACATTGACAAGTTACAACCGTGATGATGATGAGTGCATGTTTGAACAAACAAGGACCAGCCATTATACCTATATGTCTGTTATCTCACACGGATAGAGGGCGACGTTATATGTGCCAATGAGGCTTCCGGGTCAGACCCTTCCATGGCAATAAAACTTTTCTTTTACTCTTCACGTTGTAGATTGCGGCGGGGTGGGACGAATACGCATTGGGAAAGCGGCGGGGGCAACGGCAGAGCAAGATATAGAGCAAACGGTCAGTGTGCAGGCTTCCCTACAGCACCGCGTGCCAGGACGAGTCTGGATCTCGACTGGTCATTTAAATTCCATTTGTTGTAAATGACGGCTTTAGTGTGGGAATACTGCAGAAAAAAGAACCCCAGCCAAAAATGGAGATAAATATGTGCTGAGAATTTTTTTTTGGGAGGGGGCTCGTCAGTCAGACATTACTGATTAGAAATTCTTTTTTTAAAAAATGTTTTTATTTTAAATTAACTCATTCTGCAGTAATTTCAAAAAAAAAACTGAAGCGAAATATAGAGAAACATTACATTAAAGAGACAGACTAACGTCCCATTCAGAGACCCCAATGAAATGTAAATAGACCACAGGTAATTACAATTATATTTAGAAATATATATTTATGGTATACATGTTCTCAGTGAGAGGGGGTAATGTCACATTTTTACAAACACACAATTAAAAAGTGATTTATAGAAAAATAGAGGGACTACTTAATTAACCAGGAAATGCTAATATTGAAATCCCGTTCTCATTTACCGCAAACCAAGTAGCGGGTTTGAATACACAGGATCCTCTCGGTGGTCCGCAGGAGTTGAACAATGCGGCCGAGGCGCAGGGAAATCGAAATCTCTGTGCTTAATCACTGAATGTCATCTCAGATTAAGTAGACTGTTTAGTAATTAAATAGAGCTTAAACATCGATTTCCTTGCAATCACGCCATCTCGCTGAATCCAAAAGTGCTTAGAGTTCGAGCCAATTGCATTTGTAATGGCCTGAACCTTAACATATTTGGACTGAAACACGCAGCTTTATTAAGGCATCTCACATTCTTAAATTACAGCCAACGGTGGCCAAATTTTGCAGGAATGCAAACGTTGGGTGGGTTAAGATCATACTGGAGACAAGCCGTAGGGTGTCTGAAGAGGTGGACAAGCTGAGTTTCCAATAAACTCTTCCTAAATGATTTACTAATACTCAATAGACATCGTCCACGCATATTAATGACTCCATATCTACCCACTTACATTTTACCCACGTTGAGTTTGCCAACCGGCATACTCAATCTGTTACCAGTATTATTTTACGTAGAACCAGAGCGGCCTACACTCACACTTGGAGAAGGAAGAGCAGCTAGGTAGATTGCAACCCAATAACCCACGGGTACAAGTTACCAGCATTGGGTCCACTCAAGTAGTCAGGCAACCAGACTATTATGACGGACCTTGTAACAAGTCGTATCGCTGGTAATGGTCTAGAAACATGTTTACCGAGCACTAAAGGCATTGGCGGTACTGCGACAGTTAATAAATCTGCCTAAAAAGTTAAGACACACTCTGCCCACCCCCAGTTTAATATGAGAAGCGATCCTTCAAACATGGCATATTTGCCCAAAAAAAAGTTCCTTGACAAGGCTTTTCACTTCACCTCCTTTTCCCCAGCACTGAGTCAGCTCTCTTTCCTCCAATTTTTTTTTTCTTCTTCTTCATTTTTCCGAGGTTTGCTGAAACCTACAGATTATAATTTTGGCTTTAAATTAGTCCATGGCAGGTGTTGGCAATTTGCAAGTAAAGAGTCTTGTACACGTTCCTGATATTCAATCCATTTTGTTGTACCCGGTAAACCCCCCCCCCACACACACACCCCCGGGTCAATAAATCCTGATTTATGAGACATCCCTGATTTCCTGTTACTTTACACTACTAAAATTGGAAAGCCCACCCTTTTCATTTAGCCAAGGCAGCTGTTACACTCTATTCCACATACTTTCCACTGATTACTGTGGTATACTCATGATAGCCCAGTAAGGAGGAGTGGAACGCCAGGGCTTCATGTTTTCCTCTCTAAATACAGTCCTTGGAGAAAATGCAGAAGAATCGTATATTTAGGTCTTGAAAGAAATTAAAACCCCAAAGCACGTTAGGCAGGAATACTTTGGCGTAATAACCTCCTACCCCCCCAGCAGTTTTGCGTGAGCAGCTGAAAATATCATGCCACAAACCAGTCCAGGTTGTTGGAAGCAGCCAAGTCTGTAGTACATACGGCGATAGGAGTTATTAAAATCATACATTATTTTAGTAAACTTACATCTATTGGAGAAAAAGCTATTTCCCCTCCACCCTATGCCTGTGAATAATAATAATAATAAAAAATGTCCTCCCAAACACCATGATATATATCTAATATAGCTAATATAATTTATAATGTATTTATAATATAATTTATAATGTATTTATAATATATAATATTTATAATGTATTTATAATATAATATAATTTATAATGTATTTATAATATATATTATATTTTTTTATAATATATTTATAATGTATTTATAATATAATATTTATAATGTATTTATAATATAATGTATAATGTATTTATAATATATTATATTTTTTTTATAATATAATATTTATAATGTATTTATAATATAATATAATGTATAATGTATTTATAATATAATTAATAATGTATTTATAATATAATATTTATAATGTATGTATAATATAATATAATTAATAATCTATTTATAATGTAATATAATTTATAATGTATTTTTTTTCTTGATTGCAGATTCTCTGGAAAAAATGATGTGTGAAAACCAAAAACGATGCGAGTAATTGACCTCCAATGTTTGGGCCGTATTAACCTCTATATAGTGAAATCAAACAAACCTGGAGAAACCTGGATGATCTTACGTGGATATTAGATTTCTGTTTGACCAAAAGGGCATCGAATAATAATAATTTAATAAAATGTGAAGTTTCATAGAAGGAAATTAAGCGTTTAAGCAATGTTCTCTTAGCTTGAGATATAAAAAAATTAAGTTTGAGATATAAAAAGTTAAGTGATTGCATAATATTCCATGAATACCCCGAATATAACCTTTGGCATGACGTTAACACTGATTGTCTACTTTATGGAGGAACCTGCTGAACCTCAACTTGAAAAATGAGGATTTAATCATTTGTTCGTTGCGGGGGGGTCAGCAAGAAATAAAAGGGACTGTTAGTTTGTAAGTGATGAGTTTGGCGCCAGAAAATGACACTGCGTTTGTGAAAACGGGATTGGAGGCTTTAGAATGTTACTCTATATCTTTGAATTCTATAAAACACCCTTAATAAACGTCTATTTGCTTCTGCAACAAGATATCTTTTAATATACGTGCCTAGTAAGGGTTTTACGGTCAAGCACTTCCAAGAAGTTTCATTTCGATGTCCATTAAAAGCCTGTTTGCATCATTTGTAACTGGTACGCGACTGCCTTTCATTACCTAATAAATCAGTACATATTAAAGCTTACAAAAAAATGGTAGAATGTAAGAGAACGGAAAACAGATTCAACATATCCAATAACAAATCCATCAAACAAAGCCAACAGACTACCAATGCGTCTCTGATTTCTACTAAGTTATGGTTAGTTATGCTAATTAAAAATAAATATACAACAAGTAAGGATGGGAAAAGCGGTAGAGAATAATAATTGAATTATTTGGGATGAAGAATGTGGGGTTTTTACACCTCTGCATCATTACGACCTCAGACTAGAAACGAGAATGGGGGAAAGCGTTACTTTGGTCTCTGCTATCCAGAGCAGCATTGCTGATGGACTCATAGGATATGAGGTTTTAGAAGACATCAATGGTGGGGAGACCATTTCTTGGTGGACTTTAAAGAGGGAGAAGAGACATTTTAACCCTTCCAGTGTCATCTGTACACTTCTCCTTGGTAAAGGTCAAGCTGCGTCTGTTCTGTAAATGTATTTATACGAATACATATGGCCACCATAAAAGACTTCATTTACAGCATGTTCCAGCACTCTGATTCGACCAGGTAAAGAGGTATTCCCAAACCCCTTTGCATTGGGTCCTTGGAGACAATGATCCCCAATGCCCAGTAAGGTGGCAAACAGCATGGCCAAGAAGGCACCTCGAGTATGTTCCTCAAAGCTGACTCAATAATACCATTACTGAATAACCTGTATTAAAGCAGGGCAGGAAACTTAAGATTCAATTTCTTACCAAACCCATGTGTAATATGAAGGGTCAGCACCTTGCTGATGTGACCCAAATAATTCTGAGGGTTACCGAGCATGCTTTGCACACCAATAGAAAATATCACAGAGTATTAACAACTCCTGGATAATCGCATGGAAATACAGCATAGGGAAAGTACCTACAAATGTCTAAACTATAAGCATTTTCCTTCTCTTCGTTCCCAAAGAGTAAAGTAACATAAGCCTTAACCTTTTCCTAATTTATAGGAATTTGAAAGTACAATAAATGGAGAGGCTATCCCTACCTCTTTGTAATGAAGACTCACTAAGCGTGCAATCAGAGCCTTGTCATACGCTGGAGTCAATGCCTATCGGCCAGGAGAATTAATTACTGCTGCTATGAAATCCAGATGTGCCCAGTTACACCGAAAACCACAAGGCAGCCATCTTTGCTAAACGTTTCTGTTGGTCTGAAAAAAGAAAAAACAAAAAATCCCTTTGCCCACCCAGAGAAGAAATAAGAACACGGGAGGAATGAAAAGATCAGCCATAAGTTATTTTCTTTATAAGTGAGCAGCGATTTATGCCAAACACATAGTCACTTGCTTAACTTCTTCTTGTTAGGGTCTAGAACGCGCTACAAGGTGATACAGTAACAGACGGGCTAGATAAGCATCACTTATCGGTTCTTAAAACATCTATAAGGGACCTTTTAATAGAAAATACAGTAACAGACAACCCATGTGTTCCATCACAAGCGCTCACAGAGTCCTGGAAATGGAGCTGTAGATAAAGACATAAAAGCCGGTGTTCTAGTGCCAAAAAGTTGCAGACATTACACCAGTTTGTCAGATGCCTAATTGTTTCCTGAGTGTCTGGCAATCTTCACACCTCTTGGGTAGTGCACCTTCCCATTACCTTTTCACACCCTAGAGTTTCATGATCAAAAGCCAACAAAAAAAAATCCTAAATTGTTATCTCTCGGTGGACAAGAAAACAGAAGGAGCATCAAGGAAGCTGTTGACCCGTGTCTTCTTATGTCCTACTGGGTTAAAAGGGATGTTTATAGATTTATTTAGTATTGGAATGCCACCCAAGATCAATCAGGACCTTTATGCTTTCCATATTTTGGGTTCCTCGGAGAACCCAAGTTGTACTGTATATGGTTCCAAAAATACCAATTATTAGAGCAAAACAAACGTTCGCCCGGGCAAAAGGAGTAAGCAATGTGGGTTTGATAACAATGGGCTGAGAACATAAGTGAACGTGTTTATGTTTTATTTGGCTATATATATTTGCGTTCTTGTTACAAATAAAGAACGGATGTAAAAGATGGATAACTTTTTGATTGCATCAAATTATGTTATTTCAAAAACCTTTTTTTATTACAAAAAATCAATACAGAGGAGTTGCAGATTATCATATGTTTCAAATTTAGGATGACCAGTGACCCGCACAAATGTCCAGGTCTTCCTTGGTTTGTCTCCCAGCCTTAGCCAACAGTCTGTAATTAAAATGCCAAACGTGTCACTCACATTCCTAAGTTTATTGATGTCACCTCCTCCAGGGCTAGAAGGAAGGGGCTACATCAGAGCAAACGTGCTCTTAACATCTCTGTTCTTTGGTCTCAAAGAAGAGTTCTGTGTTCCAAGGTAGTGGAATCTTGATGGGGATGATTATTTTAAGTAATATTCAAGTCATATTCTGCACTTTTGTGCAACTTACCATGAAGTATCTGCCAAGCCAACACTCAGGTCTGATCTGTGCCTATACCTCCAGTATTATTTCTATAGTTCGGTGCTTGCTTGTTTCATCTCCCCAACATTTACTTTTAATTTCCAATTTAGTTAAGTCTCTAGCGTGACTCCACTCCTAATATTGGATTATACCAGGAGTATGGTTGGCTGTGAAATAATGCATGATAACTAAATTGAGTGTTAGCCTTTTGCCGACCATCGTTCAGCTGGGTTCTCAAAATGATCTGCAGCAAACAGTTCCTGCAAAAGCTTATCCAGCTAAGGAGGTCTTCCTGTGCTGTCTTTATACGGAATCGAAGCCCGAGGGCTAATACTTTGCCAGTCGCTGTACATCACTTTCTGTTAATGTGAAGCCATACTGGGTTCGACTACAAAACAGCAATCCAGATCTGACCCATCCGTGTCCAAAATATGCAAGCTGAGCCTCAGGCAGAGGCCATCCGGACAAACAGGAACATTTCCAATTGGTATCATTAGGTGGTATCAGATCCAGAATCATACTCTGTGCTACTTGAGAGCGTTCCAGGGGTGCATTCCAATCAGTCAGCTTGGAAACACGGGGAACTGCAGTGTTCCAGCTGTCAGAAGTAATTACGGTACACTGTAAATAGAAGGGGCCGATTACAATTAGCATCTGAAACCTGTACAAGGAACTAAAACAAGCACAACGCACAAGTGAGATGGAAAAACAAAGTCATGCAAAATCATTGTTTCTTTCTGAAAGCTCTTCACTATTTCAATTGTGTGATTTCCTCAAGGTTCTAGAACACCTGCTAACATGAATGATGCGACATAAAAGAACTCTTCATGTAGCATCACAGATTTTAATGATTATTTTCAGCAAATGCGCATATTCATCAAAACAAATGCATTTTTAATGGTTTTCCAACCAGTTTGGTTTGTGTTAATTCTAAGAATTCCAGTGTTTGGCTCCTAAGGCAAAAGCGTCCAATTTTTACAAATATAGAAAAAAAAGGAAAAGAAAAAAAAGAACAAGAAAGGGGAAAGAAATGAACAAAAAATATAAAAAAATAACTAACACACAACTCATATAAGACTATGGTAACGTTAGGTCCAGTTATTTTATATATTCTTCTAATAGGTGAAAAAGCCACTCTAAAATAGCAAATTTCAGTTGTTTAACTAAAAACGCTTGAGCAAAATAATTTCTTCCAATGATGGAAGCAGTAGATACCGCCTCAGGAAACGGCATATTCCAAAAGCAATGAATAAGTCAGTGGTTTTCCTCGATTTTTTTTTTTTAAATAACTGGCTATTCATGGATTCGAAACATCCCACAACGTTTTTTTGGGGGGTTTTTTGCTTTCACGGGAGGCTTCTTATCCGTTATCAAATCGCCAGCTAACTCACCCTGTCCTAAATGGGCTATTCAGATTAACCCCCCCCAAAAAAAGATGTGAAAAGACGGTAACGTACAACGGATGCATTGTCCAGCCCCGCGTGCTGCCCTGACATCCTCTGGTGCTATCGAGCGATGGGGTAATATAGAAGGGTATTTGTCTTCTAAAATTGTCTGTCCTCCCTCCCACAGGCAAGTGACCTCGACATACTTGTTTCCACAAGAGGTGCACAGTCATAAATACATGCAATAAAAGAAAGAAAACATTGAATTAGTTAGAGTGTGGAGAATATGTTCCATGCTCTTGGCCGATGGAAATATGTCTTAGCGTCCGGATGCCAAATACTAAATTTGGAATGGTTTTTTCACAATAACGTTTCGCTCTGCGGTGCCGGCTAAGAGTGCAGAACGCATCGCGCGCAACACAAACATCGAATGCTAGCTGGTAAACACCACTAAGTGCTGGTTGTTTAGTCTTCGCTTTCACTGCTTAACCCCCGGCAATCAAAAAAGGAAAATATAAATCAGTTTTTCCCCTCGTCTTGGTACACGCTTCTAAAAAGGTTGAGCTTCGATATGTGTGATAAGCAACGGGTTAATTATTTTCCAAACCCCGGGTGACTATTTAGGGTGAACGCCAATGTGCCCTCCCTTGATTGAGAAATTACGTGAGAATTATTCTGCTCCACCGCAATAAGACGGCGGCTGTGGTCTTCGAGCAACGAGTGATCAGGGATGCCGTGGGGGGAGGAAGCGGACATCGCAGGATTCTAGAACGCCGCCGCCGCGAACCTTCCGAGAACGCACGCTGTGTTATAAGACCGGGATCTATATCAGATATCCGATGAGCTGAGACGCACAGACATACATATTTGACAGATATGAGCATCTTCTTTTGTTCTATTAGATTGTCTGTTGAATGCGGACGCGGCCCCTTGTATCGAAGGGTTATATGGCGTACTGACTGAACTAGAATGAGGAGGACAGACATTCCAATAATTCTATGCACTGAGTCCCAGCGCTCAAAACCCACAACTATCCCTCACCCCAGGTTTCCTGCCTGCCCTCCTGCCCCCCCCCAATGTCTGGCCTAAAAAAATGCTGCTAGGGCTGAAAAAGTCGGCTGTTCCCAGGAGCAGAGTAATAATGTTAATGGAAGGGAGGACGGGGGGAAAAGGAAATGTTTCGCTAACATGGAGAATTTCTGGCCTGCGTTCTCTGTGAGGCCTGTTTGTCGGGGGGGGGGGGGCGGAAAGGAAACCGGTGGATTTTGGTGAAATGTGAGCCCCTTGCAGCTGCAACACTAGAAAAAACTAAAGGGAAAAAATGGAAAAACCTCCGTAGTCCAAAAGCCAGTCATGCATTTCGGAGATGCATCGGTTACCTGCTAGCTTATTAAGGCTGAAGCTCGTTTCGTCTGTGACATTGTAGGGTTAGGGGGCGACTATGTTGTTAAAATGCATACAAACATAAACATGGCCGACAAGGCTGGGTAAATCAAACGGCTCAGTCCTAGCCCATGAAAACCAGCGTTTATTCCACCAAAACATCGGGCTACCGGCTTTCTTATAATCAACGGATGTGCCAAATCCATATGCACAGACTCTAACATAAACAAAAACACGAACTAAACATTAAAATGAACTTCTAAAGCCAAGCACGTCAACACATTGTGAACCCATCATTAGTAGATGTGCGCCTGCACCGGCCAAGTTATTATGGAAATAAACATTTGACTCTAGATACATTTGTAACAGATCACCCGCTCTCCTAGATCTGGCTTAGGTGCGCCCTCGTGCTTAATGGCATAAAAATAAAAGATTAAAATGAAAATTTGAATTGTTAAGAAAAAATGCTCCCGATATTCAGAATATGCAGGGATTTTGAAATATTGTCTCTAAACGGTTAGCAGAATGCAAATGTCTCCTCACATGGCAATGAAATCCTGTCTGTCTTTTTCACTCATTCATATTCAACAAGGATGTCTAGGGGCCCCTCTACGGCCAAGGAGGCTTCTTAATAGATCTTCATCCCCTAGAAGTGCATTGCTTTTACAAAACAATTATCCACACTTCAGCCATGCTCCTTGCGGAGGTGCTCCCGTGTCAGTGTTACTTACCACGTACAACGCTATGGACTATGATGGTGCTATATAAAACAAATAATAATAATCGTGAAAGTCTTAGCTCAGTTTCAGACCCCTACAGATAGCCAGGCTTTGAAATGAGATTTATTCTTTTGATACCTTCTCCCTTGTTGGTCCAGCTCCATTACCGGCATCCAAAAACGCACACATCAGCAGGAACGGGATCCGATTCCCCCTCCTCTTCTTTCTAGCGTTTAAAGCATAAAGCCCTATTATTGTCTGAGTTTGTCTGCTCGCTTTACTGATGCCATTACTTTAAGCTTCAGACCTTTATAAGCTGCGTGTGTGTGTTCTGCTCTCTTAATAGTTTACCGGCTGAATGCTGAGGGCAGGTTAATTAACCTTGCATGTCATACGGTGTGCTGTATCTTAAAGGTCCATGTCCGCTGCATTTCGCATTATTATTATTTATTGTTTTATATAGCACCATCATATTCCGAAGCGATGCACAATGGGTATTGTTCCTTCCCAAAAATGACATTGTTCTGTACGTTTTGCCCCAATACTACTACATTCAAGTTGGGCTGTGGCTATGACGGTCCAGCCAAATATGTTTAATTCCATTCCATGCATAGTGCAAAGGACAGTCTGCCATGTCCTCTATGTGCTCTTAAAACCTGCAGAACCTGCTCTATCGTGCCTCTAAAATTACTTAAAGATTAAGAGTTTGCCGCTCTGGTCAAGGCACAGTCTCATAAAGTTCTGAAAGCAAAATGAAAAGCAGCTATTTAAGGCTTTCCCTGGTTTAATTAAAGGGTTAAAAAGGTTATGTTTGATAAATGATTTACAAATTGCCATATAATAATAATAATTCATGTGTAATGTGCATGCTTTATACTGGGTGCATGTTAGACACCTCTTGGGGTCCCAGGCAAGGTAAGTTTATAGCCATGGTCTCACAATGGACCCCTTATATTCTGCCTATAGAATCTTATGTCGGCTCTGCCATGTTCATCGAGTGATTCTTCTGATCTAGGATTCTCGGAGTGTAGACGTTCCTTTGCCTGAAATCAGTGGTGTCGTATTTGAGTGTGGATAGGATCAGGCTAATCTATAGCAGATGAGATTCAACAGGGATAAATGTAGGGTCGTGCATTTGGTGGTTTCAAAAAAGACAAATATATAGATATATAAGGCAAAATATTAGGTTTTATTTTGCAAAGTAATCAAATAATGGAGGGTGGAGATTAAGCTATGAAATGATGTCCAAGTAAACCTTATGGGTGGGTTCCAGACCAGGGGGTACAATTATGACATAAAATGATCTGTGGGATTGGGCAGTTAATAAAAGGAAAGTTGGTGATTTTTTCTTTTAACAAAACCGAAAGTAGAATTTATTTTTATGAAGACGATGGTTGAATTAAACACTTCATTTTTAAAGCGACAGTGTTTAGGGCCATCTCGCCAGGGCAGCGGAACGGTAACGAGACAGACACAAAGCAGCAGGGCTTTCTTCAGGGAAATGCATGGTCGTCTACAGATTGATTTTCTCTCCTTGCTGAAAGAATGATGCTGATCTGACCTCACCCTGTAATTCAATTAATCTCTCAGCACATTCTATTTTTAAACAATTATTTAGCCCCGGAGGATTTATATTATTGCCAGAAATTGTTTGCTCTGCGGCACACTGACAGCTTAATCACGGAGTGAAGCATTTCCTTGCCTTATAAAAATGTAACTAGCTGGGGTTTAAAGAATTTGTTTTTACTGCAGACCCTAATTAGCATTCCTGTAGCTTGCATACTTCGGATTAGTTTATGGAAGCATTCGATTTCACCGCTCTGTTTAAACCATCGCAAGTTGGACTTAATTGAGTTTTGGAGGATTCTTCAACAAATCGGCTTGTGGAATCTCTAGCGTTTGTATCAGAATTCTCATTAATGGTGTTTTTTTTTTTTTTGTTTTTTTTTTTATTACTTTTATCTTTTTCAATCATTATAGATCAATGCCGTGATTAAGCTGTCGGTGTGCCGCCTAGCAAACAATGATGCTTTATTTTTTTTTTAACTTTTACAAAGATCTATAGATCCCAGTTCTACGGTGACAAGAAATAAATCTTTCAAAATAAAGCCAATTACCATAACCCTATAAACTTATATTAACGAAGCAAACATTACAATAGCCCTTACTTGAAAATGCCCATGCAATGCTTTAAAATACTTACAACAAACTAGCTTTGAATAATTGGCTGCAAAACTGGCACTAGCCAATGTTGGTAACCATTCCATGATACAGCGGAGGTGCATTCCTGGTTATTCTCATGGTTTTACCCATTCTCCATTCTCCAGTGAATGGGTCAAGCACAGTCTGGGACCGACGTCTGCATACTTTTACATAGATGACATCCATGTTTGAACACACATCGTTTTACTTTTGTTTTTGGAGCCCCAAGCTCGGTGCTTCAATATGAAAAAAGAAAAAGAGGTGAATAAGGTGCCAAAAACATGTCCAAACTAAGGGCACGATGGACTACCAATCCCATAGACATCTTTCCCTAAGGGATGTTTCCTTGGCCAAAAGGTCTTGGAGTGGTCCACCCATAAAGGCTACCATGCCTTCCTAACCAGAAAAAAAATCTTTGGGGTATATCAACTTTGGGGTAATCTTTTGAGGTTTATTAACTTTGTTTGTATATCTAATATGGCCAACGCAAACTCTTAAGGAACTTAAAGTTCGCCTTCATATGCTTTAAAGAATAGGTGGCTCTGAGACGTACGGATAGCGCCTTACTGTACATGAATCACGATTGCAGAGAGGAATTTGGAAAGCTGGGCCTGCTTAATCTAAAACTGATTGGAATAATTTCGTCGTCACCACGCAGTAAATTGGTCCAGCTGAATTACACTCATGAATGGCCTCTACTGTAGCGTGTTCAGCCGAGCTCACTGCTGCCCACTGCCCAAGGTGGTCAAATTACAGCTCGCTTTCATTAACACAGTCATTCTCCTGACCAAACACATTTCACCAAACGATGGCCGCCAATTAGAAATTATAGATCCTGAGTCACACATCTCGTCTCGCCAGCGCGCTGTCTGATTCATTAGTAACAGAGAGACACACAGGTAACGAGGGGCAAACGTTTAAAAAAAAAAAAAAAAGAAAAAATTACTGAAGTGTTTGGGGTTTAAAGCACGTGCATGAAATACTAAGTTACTAAGCCGCAGAACAGGAGGTTAATGGTATCCACATGGTTTGACTTAATATCTCCCTTATGGGTGGGTTATCAAAGAAGCTACACAGAAAGTCCGAAATACCAAAACCTCCAGCTTAAAAAGCATTCTTGCCTTAAAAATGCATAATGTATAAAAGACTAATTTTAGGAAAAAGAAGGGAAAAAAACTAAATGTCTGTTTCTATTGCAAAAGTTCTTAAATTTGATATTTTCTTTATATACGCTTCTGATTATTTATTCTTTTCACTTTCTTACATACAAATAAATGCTTCTTTTAGTTTACTGGAAAAAAAAAATTAAACAATAAAAATAAATACTTAGAAACAAAAATCTATAGTCAGGGAAAACTTATTAAATCCAGTGAGAAGTAGATAATGCTTTCTCAAAATGTTAAAGATGGTAAAAATGGAATTAACCATGTTTCGCTATTTCCCGCTAACAAAATCGAAGGAAGATCTTGTCCATCAAACCACTTTCCATTTTTCCATATATAAAGCAAAAAAAAACCACAAATCCCGCCAACCTAATTCATCAGAAGAAATTTCAGCGATCAGAACATTTTTTCAGATTGGTTAAGGTGGGGTTCAGGCATACCATATATTATTTTATTATTTTTGTTGTCTTGGTTCTCTCAGCTGTGCCATAATGTAATATTTATGGTTTTGGTTTTTTTTTGGTATTTTTAGTGTCTAGATTGTAAGATTGTTTACTTGGCCTTAAGTACACATTATTACGTGTTATACCCTGTTTGCTCATTTACAGGGCAGAAGAACATAATGGAGCTGTAAAAAAAAATAATAATAATAAGAAGAAAAATCCTCAGACAGCGTCACTTCTAGTCAGTCTGTTACTGTTCACAACTACACTAGAAAGTGAGTCTTACTCTGATTAAATAAGCGTGATGCACAGTAATCTGGATCATGAGAACGCATCATTTCCACTTATGAAATTGACACAAAAAATCGACAGGTACATCAAAAATAAAAAATTCAAATGGTAATTTATACCAATGAGAATACTGTCCAGTGGAACAAAATTCCCAGCAAATAACTGGTAGTTGTGGGGTTCGCCTCACTCATAACAAATGACCCAACATGTCTTATCTCCCAATGCCCTGTCCATGGTACTGACAGATAAATGCTACCATGGCTTACCCTAGACCCCTCAATTACAAAAATATAAAGTCTTACAATATCAGTCCAAAGCCCCTATTAAAAAGGGTAAGCTGTTACTACATGCTAAATGCCCCTCCTGCATTCTTCCAACCTTTAGAAGTCCTACCACCTACGTTTACAAATACCTCTAAATACATCCCCAGAGTTCCCTATGTGCTACTTCATACCTGCTCTTTCCTTCTCTGATAACATTCTCTGATGCCGCCTCCTCCACTGTATTGCACAGCATTGTAGCCACATCTTAAAAATAGGTAATAGAATTAACATAAGCTGTGCTAAACGCAGCGGTGTAATACCTTACTCTAGCCACCAGGGGGCTGTCCATTCTGAACCAAATATATGAAAAGTAGAATCAGCAGTTTATGATAAAAGTTGGTATTTATCATGATATAAATGTTGTATTATACTAACCTGATCTATGATCCACAAGTCAATCAATAAAAAGTGAAATAAAGTGCAATTAGTAAATTGAGAGAGTAATTAAACTCCTTATTAAAATGTTTGGCTTGTTTCACAAGGAGAAAAAAAAAAAGCTTCACGATGTGATGGGTTTTCAACCCCTGCAGGCAGTTCAAGGTGGTTTTCTATGGTTGAGGTTGACTTTCTACCACTTTCCCAGCTGCACTTTTGTTACCCTCTTGGGGACGTCTTTACAAGTGCAAGGGTTAAATTTCCTGCCTTGGATTAAGTGTGAGACTCATGTCAACAAGGTGGTCGATGTGATACAGGCAGAACAGGAAGGGCTTAGGAGCTCAGTGGAAAGTAAAAATATATATATATATATCTCCATCCATTTCTAGACAGATTTTGGGTTGTGATAACTCAGTAGCAGGCCCTCCGCTTTACTTACTGGTGGTTCAAACTCCCCTGGGGAGTACTCTTTGCCCTTGTGCCCCTGAGATATAATACAAATTCAATCATGGTTTCCAAAGCTCCTTGAAGGCTCAAGGGTAAATTCAATTAAAAAGAGGTCCCTTTTATCTGGACATCCAGTTCACTCGCTAACCTTGAATTCTTTTTTGGGAGGTACTATACACATATGACCACAGGGAGCATATGGTCTTCATTGCAGATAACATAGACCTATGGTTCTGATTATTGAGATGACCTTTAACAGGTCAGTTATGTGGTCCAGCTGTCACGATAGAAATTAGTGTTAATACCCTGACTTTTGGCACATCTGTATTTGCACCAGCGATGGTGATCCTGGTAATCTCATTGTGTAACGTTTAAACGTCCCTTTTCATAAAGGTCTCCTTACCTCGACAAAAGCCAGTCTGTTGGAATCAATATGGAGACCTGGTGAACGATTTCCTTTGAAATATTTCCAAGTTACGCACATGCCTTGTGCCGGGCAGCAGGTTTTATCAACTGGAAATTCTTACATATATATTCAAGGGGGGAAAAAGTTAAAAAATAAATAAATAAATAAATAAAAGGTTGGTAAGATATTTTTCCGCAATATTCACCGAAAAAGTAATATTTTGCAAGACTTGTCAACAATGTGGGCTTATTTTTACTTATATTTTCACTAATGACTGCAGGACCACCTATGCGCATTCCAAGAGAGCTCTGAACCTGGATGTTCCCAGGTATGCCCCTCACCTTGACATGCGCCTAGATTGGACCATTTGCTGGGGGCATTAAGAGCATCCTCAGCCTTGGGTAGGGTAGAAGACCAAGGCTTTCTCTCTCGCAGCTACTACACTTCATCTCAGCCAAAAGGCCGAGAAGCCATTAGCAATTAAATACCACTTGGGTGGATAAAGCAATTTCTCACCTTTGAAGATTCATACGCTAATGAGTAACACAATGCATCGTCACCCCTTATACGAGGAAAGAGGAAATTAGTTTAATGATACATAACAGCATTAAATGCTACAGGAGCAAGCAAAAATACAACATTCCCAATTTAATATAAAAAAAATCTATAGTCCAAAATCACAAAAATTCTAAAGAAATGTCTCCGAGAAACAAAAAAAAAGTGGAATTGAAATATTCAGCGAGAAGGTTAACGGACTAGGCAGTTCGAAATGGAAGCAAAGTAAAGGGATTTAAGGTAATTAACCAGTGTTTATCTTACAGCAGGGCTCTCGGATTTGCATACATTATCACACGTAATTGAAATGCTTATTTCAGCCCCTATTTTGAATAGTTATCAGAATTTCAGGTAAAGGCAGGGGTTTGAGGAGTAACATATGGGTGACACGGCACGGCTCAGTTCACGGCACCAATTGTTTCCATATGCAGCCCAACGCTCTATTAATAGCTGCCAAATTAACTATGTGACCAAAGCCAGACTAAGCTACGTAGCATCAAGTGGCCCCGAGCCATGGACTACTATTAACCTCTGCGGTACCATTAACAGATTACATATCACCCCACTGAACCAACTTACATTTCGGGAAAAAGATTAGATTTAAAAAAGGATTTAGAGAAAAATCACAAAGTAGTTATCCGGCATGCAAATATCAAAACAGCAAATGTCAACTAGATTTCGAGTTATTAACATGTAATGGACATCACGAGTAGCGCGTCTCATAGCAACTGGGAGACAAATGCTATGGTAACGAGATTTTGGAATCTTGAATGCAACATCTACTTGACCAACCAGCCCTTGATTCTGGGTCCAAGAAGAACTCGGACATTAGAGATGAACCAAACAGTACTAATAGAACCACAAGACGACAATGTGGAATCCCACACACCAACACATAGAACTCGTGTGGGCTGGTACCTTCATAGACTAGGCCAGCCATGCTGTAACCATTTATGACTCCTAGATATACTATATAGTTACTATGGTAACTATAGTTATACTATATATACATTTGGTTTAATAAACCTGTTTATTTTCTGCCGCAGGTGGGTTCAGATATGATGAAACGCAGCATCATTTACCTTCGGAAAACGCTATATATCTACCGGCTGTTTTCCGGCCCGGATTGGATTTTTTTTTTTGTAGCGAGCGTGAAGAATAGCAAAACAATACAGCGTCGGCTTTTATAAAATCCAAACGGACCGTCGGTTTCCCGTTTGGGAGAATACGAAATAGTCCGGGCAGATCCAAGAGCCTCAAGCACTTTCACAGATATGCCAAGACCTTCATCTCTAAATGAACTGAACAGAAAACTCTTTACACTGATTTCCTTTTCAGATGCCCCGAGATTTATTATTCAGGCCATTATTACGTACATTTATGTCGTGAGTATAATTGCTTTTCCAATAAATTCTCCTTTCTCTGTCCTTTGAGCCATACTATCTGGGACTGGGGAGGGGGGATAAGAGGCTGTTTGATAAAGAGATTGAGTGTTCCATTCTTTCTATTTTACATTCCGCCATATGCAAAGGAAGAATCTTTGTCGAGGTTTATAACCGTCAAGCCGTTAACTGCAGGAACCGTGTTCTATATATGTAAAGGCGCCTATGGGTCATGTTGGAAATACATACAGATGAGCAACTTTTCCTTTTCCGTTTATCACTTTTGACCTTATTAGACCTCGAGGACCGAAAATGTTGACCACGGCAATCTATAATGGACACTCTTGATTCCCAATGTCGACAAAACTACACAATTGATACATTAAGCGGCGTTGGGTATCACGGGTGATAACCACCAGTTTTAATATTCTACGTCTCAAGTGACTAAGACCAGGATCTTTGTCTGGGATGGTAAGGAGGCGAGACAGAAAGAAGCCGTATTTAATTGGTTGAAAAGCATATCCACCTGGGAAAATGTCCGCTTTCCGTCTGAATAAGCTTTAAGAAACTTTCTGATTTGTTTGGATACCGAGGTTATGAAAACATCGCAAGAGCTTTACCGGCAAATCGCCTGAAAGCTCGCAGATCTGACTTTCAAATCTGCTTCCACGTTTTCACAAAGATCGTCCCTCAGTCTCTCTCTCTCTCCGTCAAGCCAAGGAGCCTGAAACCGAAACGATGGGCTGGCTGCCCAGACACAAGGAAAATCAAATAAATATGAGTAAGGTTAAGAATTCTCTTTATTGAGAGCACCTGCTCCAATTTTATATGAAAGCTACATTTCCTTAGTTACAACAAGCACTAGCAGAAACAGATCCGAGAACTTTATGGGCAGTAGATGACACTGGACATGTAGACTAGATACCCGACGAAGCAGACCATAGAACCATGGAAGAAGCAGACCATAGAACCACTGAAGAAGTGAGGTCCTATTTGTTCAGGGTGGAGAACAAAGTAGCCATGGCCCCCCAAAATGCTATTTTATTATTATTTTTTGATCTCTATGGACAGGCAGTAAAAAATAATCAAGCTGGCCCCAATAATTAAAGAGATTCCTCCAGCCCCAGTTATATCTAGTTATCTCTGGCTATTTAATGATTTGTGTCTATGAGTGATCTAGAACGACGTCCACTAAAGTTATAGACTATGTAGTGTTAGAACTATAGGAGATCCAGGTACAGACAACTACTTTGTTTCATGAGTAGAATGAGGCTGATCCAGACAGAGCTTCCATTTTTATTAAAATCGTTATTTTTCAATTAAATAAAAATATATTTTTATATAATAATATAATAATAATATAATAATATATTTTTATATATATAAAGTTTAGATGGTTTAGAATAAGAAAACGCTGTAACTATCTAGATTGCTGGACTTGGCTAATCTCGCATCTTTCATCCAGTTCCTCTATTGTCATATTTTTTTTTGAATGAAACACGTTTACTCTAAAAAATGACTTGGGTTTATTAAGAAATATTACGCATCGTGAGTAGCTATCCCCTTTGAAAGTATAGATTTCTTGGCGCCGCGATATTCCGAGTTCCAAGTTTAAATTGATGGAAAACGTAATATTAAAATAGAATTTGGGTCTGGATTAACTTGCGTTGAGGCCACCAATAAATCATAACCTACACTGAGGTCTCCAAAACCAATCCAAGAGTTCATATTTGTGCAATGCCTAGAATATATTATGCTGGGAATCACAAGGTCCTTACTCACACTTAGGGTCTCTTCTAGGGTCTCTAAAGTAGACTCCTGTAATCTGAAGCAAAGTTTAGTAATAAAAGATAGGATAAAGATCCGTCTATAAATCATAGATTACAATCTAGACTGCCAACTTTTTATCCATTCTCCAAAAACGATCCAAAAATTCTATTAGTAATGCACTTCGCCATTACCTCTATGGCTTGTTGATAGGCCGGTTGGCTATAAAACCCAGAAGGACTACTCCTGGTCAGTGGGTCACTAGCTGAACAACAATATTTAACCCTTTACAGCCACCACGACCTCCAGAGAAGAGATATGATCATGTAAGCCACAGAACAGCTAAGCGATGGATCAAAAGTTGGTAATTCAGTACTTCGTACTTGCGTTTTAGTATAAAAGTAACACTCCTAATGACATAATAACAATAAAAAAAACATCTATAACCATTACGGAATATCGAAACATAATTTGCTTTCACAAAGGAATACGTGGCTTTGAATAGATAAGAAATTCAGTGGGAACTTGCTTAACTATTAATTAGATCCAGAAGACACCTACATGATACAAACCCTCTTAATATTCGCTTGTGTCCAGCTGGACAGGACAGCGGCCGGCCTGTTAGATCCCTGCGGCTCGGGGATTCCATTGCATCTTATTTTAGAGAAGCAAGATGAAAGTTGCACAGTGGGTGTCAGACTAGGGATCAATACACCTCAGTAATCCAGGGAACATATGGAAGAGGCATTTCTCCGTTAATTGACTCTGCTTAGACAGCATGCTATTTAAGGACAGAGGTCTTTTTTTTTTGGGGGGGGGGTGACCACTGAATACTGGTTTGGGGGAGATCACTACCTTCAAACATCCCAGAGCATACAGATTGTTGGTTATTTATGTCCCATATTAATCAGTATAAATGAAGCGAGTTTGGTAAATCTAAACGCAAAATTATTATACATAATTCTAAAATATGCTTTTATTTTCCTTTTCTAATATGTTATTATTTACACGACTTTGAAGAGTAAAATGAGACGTGGAATTCGCTACAGTACAACTTTTGTTATTTGCAAACCATCAAATATCGTCGTCCCACTTAGACTGGCTACGCCAAGCTAAATGTTTGAACTCAAACCATTGGATCTCGAGCTAAAAGTTCTTGTTCGCTACTCAAATCGTTATTTTCCTACTAAGGAATTCTAACCAGCAGATCGGGAGAGGCAGCGGAGCTAATGTTCTTTATAAAGAATGGTTTGCTTTGCGAGACAGACTGTGCCCTTCCACTAGAGGGAAAAAAAAAGTCTCTGAAAACATCTTCTATTGCTTTCCAGGAATTGTTGTCTGCACCAGACAGTTTTTACACCGAAAGGGAAATCGTCGCTGATAACAGGAGCTTTTGCGTTGTGTCCATGTGGCCAAAGCTAGGGGACTCGCCGTATCTTACTGGATTGCTGGGAAATTAGAGGTGCCGCTGGAAATTAACCCCTTTAAACTGCTCACTCAAAAAAAAAAACAGTTTGCTATAAAAAAAATCTTATACATAAATACTTTTACATTGCCATTTTATATTTTGTTGCTATACCTAAATTATTTTTCTTGTTTCCAAATTTGCCCCCTGTTAGGCTCGCGATAAAAATAAATAAATAAAAAAAAAAAAAAGGATCAGCGAATGGCAGCTTATATCTTTTTCCAGGAGGTTCTGCAAAAGCTTAGAGCCGTAACACGAAAAAGTTACAGGATTAATATCTCCAGGATTTGATAAATGAATCAACATGAGTGTAACTAAAACGTCTCTGCTGTATTTTCTATTCTACACGTCACTTAAAATGATAATCCTAATATTTTATTTGATGGCCAGGGAATACAAATAAAAAAAAGTAGTATTAAAAAAAAAAACACACACAAAACAATCCAAGTTGGATGCAAGACAAGATTTGTTAAATATTTCTTCTCCCATTCCATCATTCCAAATATTCTCTGTCATCAGCCTAAGCGAATCCCATTAATCTTCTGCTTCGCTGCTTTAGCCCAGGCCGTTCTTCCAGATCCCCTAAAGATCTGACCCGCGGTAATCTTCGAGTGTTGACACTTATTGTTGCTCATTGCCACGTTGATCACAATGAAGCGGGAAGCCAACGCCGTGGCGCAGGTCTCCATTTCACCAGAGACAAGAGGACGGGAATTACGTGCATCGGATTCCAAAAAGGGGGACCTCTTCTTTTCCCCATTTGCGAGCTATGAGATACATTTTTCACATTCCTTGCCAAAAAGCTTTTAACGGGAGCTTCTGTCATCTGTCAGGCAGCCCTGCTTTTCTCTCCGCATTGTCCACCAAGTCGTAGGGTAGTCAAATTACACCAAATGGATTTAAGCCGGTCATACGCACTCTCTTTCTTTCCTTAATGCTTGGACACTCAAGACTGGTTTAAGATAAACGGAATCCATAGTATAAAACATAGAACACACAGATCTTTCGAGGCATTTGTATAAAGGACCATTAGAACATCTCCTTAACTTGGAATTCTGGGCAGCGATACGAAAATGAACACTCACCAAGAAATTTTACATATGGCGTCCTACTATGGTGTATTGGGCTACCCTGAACCATTCACTACCTAATAGTGACTAGGGTGTTGGCGATGATGACACTCTTTTACAAACATGCGGCGTTCACCTGGCTGGAGTGGAAGCATATTGGCAAATTTAAATAGTAGGGCTTTGAGCGCGTAAATAAAAAAATCAAATAAGGCTAGAGAAACGCCAATAACGCCACCACCTGTTAATCAGCGACATTCTCATCCTACGCATTCTAATCTTGTTATACTAGAAACGTGCAGATGATATCTTCGGAATTAAATCTACCTAATTTCCATTTCTTTCACACTTTGCCAATTGCGCTCGGCACTCGGTGCATTTCATGGGAGCTCTTTGACAGGCAGAGGGGAATGTCTTTCAACATTAGCTCGCACCTCTGCAAAGCTCGTGGTGTGAATTGACGGCCCGCCATGGGAGACGCTGGGGACTTAAATCTCCCTCTGCCTGCCCACACCTATGGCAACATGGTGTAACATTCCTTCCCATCCTTTGTCTTGCCTTCCAACCCCCGGCTCTTATATTGATCCCATATGCTAGTGTCAAGGGCTGGCATTAGTGGCTGCAGCAATGAAACCATTGTGCGGTTCTGGCACTAGAAAATAAATCATTCCTTATGTGAACTCAGCCATTTGCTAAGCTAATTGAGCCATTCTACTTGAGAAATGATACAAAATTGTTTGCTTCGTGCTCCGGAGAGATAAATATGTCTGTAGGGAAAAGAGAATGCATGTGAAATCTTGGTTTAAGGTAAATGTGATACTTCTGGTTTTAAAAGTCATGGGTTTTCTCCGCGTAGAAGCAGAATAGAGCCTTTACGGAACTGGTGACAGACCGGCCGGATGAAGACCAGAACCACAGAGGCATACGTTGAGCTCCATTACGGAGAATTTAGGATATCAAGCCTGGTTACAAAAGAACATTACGGGGATCCGCTCACAATAAATCGGACATGGTCCAAGACAGATGGTTCTCGGAGGCTATGGGGAGACAAGGGCAGGCAGTTGCTATCAATGAAAGTTAATTTCCAAATAGACCACCAAAATCACCAAAAAGTGCAGAAGTAAGAATAGAATTCTACAGATGTCCTACATGTAAAGGTGGGAAGACCTAGCATGATTGAAGTGTTAAGCTGAGGGCAGGGTCCTTGACACGGGGAGCAGAACCGATGGGTTGGGGAAAATGATGGTGACACCAGGGGCTGGGACGGTGGCAGGGAGGACACTGAATGAGCTCTGTTGAGCTCTAGGTAGCCTGAGGACATCAAAGGAGAAGATAAGACATCATTTGTGATAAAATACGGATAAAGCCTTAGCTAAGTGAACCCACCAGGGAGCTTTCAACATGTGAAAAGGCCACTTAGTTCTTTCTCGATTTCACCTGACATATTCAGCATTTGTGTGATAACATGAAGTAGGACTTTTGCTGTGAGGGATAGGTCCTAATGAATACTCTAATGAGTATTTAATCTAATTAGTCTATCTGTTAGTGTTGCCCACAACAGAAACCTTGAAGTAGAAAGGCTAGTACATGACCAGTCACTACTGTTCATTAATGATATTGGATATATATTTAAAAAGATAACTCGATTGTTCAATCAAGTACGTGTTTAGAATTGAAAGTTTCTAACTTTTCGGTGACCTCAGAAACATATGTTTGAAACATATTTCCATAGTGTGCACTCAGCAGATTGCTTGTACAGTTGAAAATAATCGAGGCAATAGCGTCTGGCCCAACATCACAGAGCAAAAACAACACTGGGTCGGTTTAATGAGCGTCATGTTCAGGAAATTTGGGACATGTGTCAGTAAGAAAAGCACAGAGCGGGGCTGGCAGAAGCGTCTCACAACCATGTTTTTTTTTTTTTTTTTGGTATTTTCTCTGCTTTTCCACTTTATCAGCTTCCTCCCGCTTTGTTTGAATCCAAAGTCTGGGCCCCTACCTGCGGGTCGAGAGAGACGGGAATCAAAGCAGCACAGGATGTTCTACGTTTTTTCAATGTTTCCTACCCGGTCCCCCCTTTCGATATCAGACTGATTGGATCCCGGGGAAAGCGTCCTGAATTCCCCAGAGTCACGTGTGGCCACAAACATTCATAAAATAATAATAACAGAGCAATAAATTCCGAGCTTTGATACAGACAGGGTAGCCTAACACTTCCCCAGCTGTGGACACGTGTAGCCTTATTACAGGACCGGTGGCAGACCCGAGACTCTATCATGCCAAATCGCTAAAAACCCAAATTAGTCTCAAAGTGTGTAAAGCAACCTTAAAGTCTTTCTTCTGGGTGTATTTATATATACAGGTGTCTGTATTCGGAGAGAGATTTGATACCAAGTATCAAGGCTTATAGGATTTGATAACTCTATATGCTTAAATTTACACGTTAATCACATTGTTAATAGAATCATGTTTATTGAACATCATTCTAGATTCCAAGCTCACGAGAGAAAGGCCGTCTTCTCCTTCCGTATCGGTACATCTCATACTTGTCCGTGTCATTGTTGATTATGTACATTGTTAGTTGTTGTGTTATTTTGTATTCTCCGTCATCGTTATAGCGCTATGGAGTCACCTTGAGTCCTCTAAGTAAAATGTAATAATCATCGTCACACAGGGAATAAGAACGGAGGTAACCAATTATTTGTGTTCCATGTATGAAGATGGGCTCTTCTGTTTATATCTATTTTGAACATTGCGTTTCAAGAATACTATTTGTTAGCAAGCTTTTTTTCAAAATAGTTTACCAAAATGAAGGGCCATTAACCCCGTGCACCCCAGAAGGCTGCTCAACGTGAAACAAGGTGACAAGAGGGACTGTTTAGAGTCCTGCATTCTCTGCCAGGCAGTTGACCCCGTCGGAAGGTGGCACTTCTGTTGTTACTGCCTGCATTTTTCACATCGACAGCCGGTCACTGACCCTCGTGGATTGCTCTAACCTGTGCCTTTTCTTGACCTTTAACCTGTTTTAACTCTTGTTCTCTGCCAGTAATTGCATGGCACACAGGAATAGACTAACAGAAAAATATATCTCACACGCCTTCCAACAACGAACCAAGAACAAGTGTCCATCACCAACTCCTCTTTGGGGTTCCGGAGTATCAACATCAAAACGGGGGAGATGTTTTCTTGTTAACGGTAACCTTACGATACAACATCTAACCCCACGTAGATTCTACGTCAAATCTCCCCCTGGAACATATTTCGAAATAACACAAAAAAATCCCAGCAACATCAAACCTTCGCGCAGGCTGGAAATCTGTCCAGCTGTGAAACTTAGTAACATTGTATCAAGTACAAGTGTTTAACAATTAGGAATGTCTGCTCTTTCGCAGCCCACTTACTTATTCTTTACACCCTATAGACATATTTTGGCACCGCAGACCAAGGGGCGATCAGCTGTTTGAGGCTACCATGAAATAAGGGAAAAGCCTCGTTCTAAAAGCTACATTGGGAATGAGAGGTAGACCCAACGTGTTGGTGTAATTCTCCAAGTGATCGAAGGCTAAACCACATGTCACAAGTCTGGCACAAAGCGCCGAAGCCAGTCCAACAGCCGATAAATGGGTTTTGTTGTCGAACGAGAAACCTACCCTTAAAAACGAAGCAAATAACGCGTATGCAGCGTTAGGAAAATATACAGTAAATTAGAGCGGTAAAAAGTTCCCGGCTAACAGAAACAAGCCAAACCATATTCCAAACCACACTCTAAAGGCCTTTGTTATAGTGACTTAAGCCCCCCGCCAGAGGCCCCAGACTTATCTAGCCATGGATCAAAACATATTTATTTCTACAGAGGGTTGACCTTCCAAAAACTTTAGTAGTATTTTGGCTGTGAGATCCAGAGAATTTCTGGCAAGAACAATTGCCTCCCTCATAGTTCCTGCGCATTGTCAATTCAGGACATTCCTCGCGTTGCGTTGGCAGCCCTGGCTCAGCCGGTACAAGGCACTGTTTTCGGGCCGCGTCCCATCGCATGGGCTGTCAACGCGGTTCCGTGGGCAGAGAAAATAATATAGTTTGCATTTGGCGGAAGCCTAAGCCTCGGTGGTTTGCAATGGGTTCCAGCGCTCCATGTTAAGAATGTAACATTGCCACTGGCTGGTATTAAACAAATGTTCTGCATAACGCCATGGCAAAAGGCTAGTAGCTGGGACGGGGGGGTATGAATATTTGCCTTGTAGGTTATATTTGCTCAAAGAAAATATTCCATCCCCATGGTCTTCTAGTCTTCTTTAGTTAATATATATATTATATATATATATTATATTCTTTCTGATAAAGTGATAGACACTTCAATTTTTAGGAGCTCCAGCAAGTTCAAACGAAAAAAAAAAAAACATTTTATCAATAGATAGCAAAATACATAGCACTTAAAACAACTTTCCATATATTCAGAACATATTGTGAAATTCGTTTAAAAATAGTTGTATAAAGTTCCATATGAAAATGGAAAGACAAATAGCAAAAAAAATCTTAAATATTTATTAAGTTAAAAATATCTTTTTGGATTCCATTTAGTTACAGGGTGCTTTCCATACTCTTTGGGTATGGATGGCCACTAATGTTCCTGAAAAGGAGTTAACACACTTTCATTTATTTTAGATGTGGGTAGAAATGCAGTGATTTTTGTTACATTAATCCTAGACTGGTTACAGTATCCTACAATAGTAAGACCCATCTAAACACAAAAGTTTAACAGCGCCGCTAGGTTCATGTTCCTACTTTCCCAGCCGGGATACAAGATCTGATAACTGCACACCTCAGGATTTATTGGTCCCATCAGAGTTGGATTTTGTTGATACCAAAGTTCAGCAAGGCAGCAAAGTCAAAGGTTATCTTTTGTGGGACAGTATGGGATTGCCAGTATATTCTCTACCTCCCTCCTCCACCCTTAACCTCCATTCTTGGTTCATCTGCAAAAATCATTAAGTGACCTTCTATGTTCTCGGAAGCATGTAGTGTCTTTTTAGCATATAGATCACATTACCAACCTCTCAAGGCTGGTACATCTCATGGTTTAAAAAAAAAAAAATACACTGAACTAGCTGGATAAAGATTCCTAAAGTAAAAAAAAAGTTTTGTTTCACCTCAATTTGTAGCCAGCTAGGAGCTCATTCTTGCACATTTGGCGTGTACCTTTCATTCTCTGGGGATCATTTATTCAACAGAAGGTTAATCTGAATGTGTGAGAGCGTTGATGGATTACACTCTGTGTGAAATGTGTTTGTGTGGACAAAGACTGGTCATTAGCATTATATACTAACACAAAAAAGCCTTTATAAAAAAATCTACCATCTTAACACCTTGTTTTATCCTTCCCCTTAATATTCACAAATATTTGTATTTTTGAAGATGTTACTTTTGTTAAAATAGTAGTGGAGAGTCAGGAGGAAATATCAGTAGCTAAGAAGTGAAAGTATTAGAGGATATATATAATAATAATAATAATAATAATAATAATAATAATAATAATAATGTTGCCATTTCATAAGCATTTATTGATTATAAAGTCACATCTAAGTGATAAGGAATGCTTCCCTTTGTGTAAACATCATAAGAGTTTGCATTCCATTGCAAAGTATGGAGTCACTTTCTAATACGTGGTAGTGACAGTGGGTTACTGAAGACCTGGTTGTTGTTCCTTCCAGGGATAATTGGGTTAATAGGAGTCAGAGGTCCGCGTGAAAAGGTCAGCAGAGACCCAGTCTGTAGGCTGCACCAGATCCATCCCAGTGGCTCTCACCTGTGAAACCCGATCTGTAGAGAACTGCAGTTACTCTACTACAAAATCAAGATTTATATGGACAGGAAGAAGAAAGCAGGGTTTTATGATGTACATGGCGCCACTCCTTTCTTTTAACCTATTTGTAACATTTACTCCTGCTCCTTTTATCATCCATGACACCACTCCATCTGTTCCCAGTCACTCAGAGGCAGGGAATAGTGTTTCACTGCACAGAAGCTTATTGTAAAGACACAAACAATTGTTACTATTTCCCTAGCGTAGGCCATATAAATTGATGTAATCAATCACATGCCCATGCTTTTTTAAATTCATTCTTTATTTGTAATTGTCGTTGCTTGTGCCGTGGTTGACCCCACCTTTTATACTACAACGTCTTAGCGTGGCGGCCTTGCTATTTTGATAAGCGGTACATTATTATTATCAAATTATTCCGTAGTCCCTGAGTGGCTTCACCTTGTCCAGAACCTGCCTGGAATTCACACGCCGTAGGGCCCTAGGCAAGATACCAAATCCCCCACTCCCTATCGCCGTATGTATGGATACTTTATCCCTGCTGCACAAGACCTAAGCCATCAAGCCAACGCTTTTAATGTATAGGGTCCGAAAAGACAACGGATCACTCAAATGCAGAACCTGGTGATGTGGCCGAGCCCTTTACACATATAACTGAGGTGTAAACTCCAGAGGAACCATTAAATATTTACATGGCCATGTATATCAGCAGCCGTACTCAACATTTGGCCCCAAGCAGATGCCTAGGTTGCCTTGTGCATGGTCCAGTTCTGCTGGGGTCCTTCGTAAAAAAAACCTGACTAGTTGCCTGTAAATTCCACTAATGGCTTTCTCCATAACTCAGGAGAAACTCCATCTGCACCTTTGATGAGGATGTCCCAAGTCAAGCATTGGAGCCATGATCCCCACAGCAAACACCGAGTTTGCCCTTTACCTTGATTTTCGCTTACTTTAACTGTCAGTGTATTATAAAAGAATCCTAGGTTCACAACAATAAATCATTGGACTGGATTCTGAATTCCACGGGGTAAAACAAGTAATAATCCACACGCTCCGTTATGCTGGCTGAATCATTCATACACCTTCCAAATACATTTTTGTGAGAGTCAGGGCCAAATTAAGATAGATAAAGTCCTGCAAGCCTAATAACAAATAGCCATAATGTGACAAGGCCAGCTTGCTATGTATCACGATACCTTCATTAATAATTGTTGACATCCAACATTGTTGGACCTTGAAAGCTAACGAGCCAAAATATGCAACGAAAGAAACTCGTCTCACTGGAGACCCTATAGTTTTTTTTTTCTTTTGTTATATGTGGAATTTACATGGGAGACTGGACAAAGAGACTGAATATAAAAAGTAACAAGCCAGTCATATTTTATTTTTTTAGTAAATAAATATCAAACTCCAGCGAGGGCGGCGACCTCTGCTTCCTGTTATCAGAATCGGCAATTTTTCCCCCGTATTGTAGAGTCTGATTTCCGACCACCCGGCACTTAGAACTATCAGCAGCTAATACAAAACCACAGAAGGTCCAAGCCAAGAGCATTCAGCCCGGCACCCGAATTGCCAGTAAAAACCATGGCGTGCGTTTGATGGCGCTCAATGGTTCTGTTACACATGTGACTTACAACTTAAGAGTTCCAATATGTGTTCTTAACTTGGTGTGACCCTGACTCTATTCTTGGATCTCCCTCTTGTCTCCTAACCACTGGCTGTTTGACTTCTGATTGACCTGCAGCTTCTGAACCATAGAGGTCTGCCCCGACCTGTTGGCCTGGTCAGCTTCAACCTCAGATTCTCCCTTTCCAGCGCCTTTGTTGATACCATGACAGGAGAGACACGTTCCCTCATGTGAGACCCATTGGGTTCGTGAAGGACACACTTTTATTACACCCCAGGGGTGCGACTATAAATATGTGGGAGCGCTGAAACTATTAAAAACGGCTCACAAACATCACAAAATTGTATTTTAAATGTGTTAATTCCCTAGGTTACGTAGGAAGGCAGTAAATCCAACACTAAGTATAGCAGCTGTTCCCTGTTATGTTCTGACAGCGCACATCATGGTCGGCCCTGGAATGATAGGATAAGATTCATTATGAGTCAGTAAATCTGTATTATGTATTCGTACAAATGCAATTTTGGCTCGAAGCGCGACATCGGAATTGTTAGCCTAGTAGGGACAATTAGCAGACCCTTTATCGCTAATTGAAAGCGTTCCGCAATCACTCTGGCTTTTCTGATATAGCGAAATATTTCCCATGTTAAAGAAAATCAAAGAAATCAGAACAAAGCTGTACGAACGTGACACATGAAATTCTGCTAAATGCCAAGGAAAGAAGCGAAAGCCAAGAGTCACTTGCACTCCTTTTAAAGGATTCCATATTAATGACAAAACTTCGTCCAAGATGAGATGCATTATGTTTCATCTAAAGCAATTTCTGCTGAGTTATGGCTCCAGCAAACCGCAATGCTGGTCTTAAATCACACGAATGCCCTTTGCGTGACTCCGATCATGTTACGTTACAGCGCCCCCTTTCTTCGGAGAGATGGAACTGCACGTCGGAGCAACAGGACGCAACTTCAAATGACTAAACTGGCCGTGACCCGCACCAAAGCAAATATCATTTGTGTTTTCGATAGCTGCTAGAGAAACATCTGGGTTGCATTTAAAAATGAGGGCTCTTGAAATAGCCCGCTGCTTTCCTAAATCTCACAAAATAAGATAAATTCACAATTCATAGCTGGCCAAGATCCCGAAGAGAACCCAAGACACAGAATTCTCTTTACCAGAGTAAGCAAAGCGCCGTATTAATTATAATGTGAAGCTTCGGAGGGGTCTTAACGAGGTTTGATACAATGCGGCTCATTATGGATCGGGCGGATGTAGATCTTTTCTCACAATGAATAATAAGAGGCGCAAAGAGCGGAAGCTGAAAAACGTTTGCGATGCCGTTGAAGTGATTTTTATCGCCAGTTCTGCTTATTTTAAGCTAAATAATGGGCAATTTTCTGAAGATTCCGCTGCAAAAAAAATAAATAAATAAAAATTCAGATAAAAATAATAAATAATATTTTTGTTGTAGGTTCAAAACTGCAAAGCAGGAAAGAAAAAAACGTGTGTTACGGGAAAGGCAACGCAAAAAGCTGGCTATCCCCTGTAGGACGCTTTAAAAACTAATTCATGCGCAGACTGCCTTGAGATTTACCTTGCAGTCCTTCAGCACATTAATTGAAATAATGTTGATTAACTGTGCGTTGAAACCCATAATTCATACCGTACGCCAGCCTCCCACTAATTACCCAACAGTTGTTGTTTTTTTTTGTTTTTTTTTTAACGGGTTATCAATTAAATCAGGACTTAATTGAGTCCAACTGAAAGGCTGCTAGTACTAATATTTTTGATATAAGAAAGGACCTCCAATTAAAGCAAATCTAAAAATCATTTAGCAGTCACATAAATCAGCGAATTGTTGTTATTATTAGCAAATTACAACCGCGTTGACTTTGATGCAGGGAGGTACGGGTGACAGGCACATGGGAATCACTAATGAAAGAGGTTCTGAGCTGTGAAATGAGGACCACCTTACAAATCACTTACCTCTTTCGAAAACTGCGCAATTACATACATGAAAGCAGGAATTTGGACTTTTTTTTGGGGGGGGGGATGTGTTATTATTGAGTGTAACTGTTAAAGGTCTGATGGAGCATAAAACAAAACATTGTGCGGAGCTTTAAAGTGGCACAACATGCAGTAACTGCTGGAACGGCGGTGTTTTTACAGTAACGGTGCCCTGCCGAACGCGTCAAAAGATGATGTCAAATAGCAGGCATCAAACTGAGATCTGACTCGGGAGAAACTAGGATATAAACATGGCTTTCCAAAAACATGCAACCAGTTGTACTTTATAGATCTATTTACTAACATTTTTTTTTATCTATCTACACAATAAATTCACTTTTTGGCCAAGCGACTGTCAGTACTCTTATAGCAACTTTGGTGGGAACCCAACTATCATGGGAAGCTTCCTGTACCCACAACACTGAGGGACCTTGATTTACCCTGACTTGGGGCCGCTGATCCCGAACTGGCCATTGCCCTTAACACTGGAGGGTACCTTATTTCATAAATGTGTTACGGGACATGTTGGGCCCAAATAACGCCTGAAAATTACAACCTCTATGGTCCATCATGTCTAGTAGACCTCCAAACATGGAGTGTTACAATGTAGCAAACGCTTTGGAACATTCCCTTCCCATTTCACTTTTCATGTAGCAGAACTCATCCCACACAAAAATACAAGAACACAACAAGCGTAATGAACACAAAGCCCAGAACAGCGTCCTCTAGTAAGAACCACGCAAGGATAACCTAACCTTAACAGAAGGCCCATGTCACAGCTTACTGGGAATGTCTTCAACAGGTACCATTTATCGTAGCGCTTAGAAACACAAAGACTTTTTGTAGTGCAATTTCCCTTTTGCACCGGGAGACCAAAAGAAAAATAAAGACGCATAAGAACACCGTGACAGTAAAACTCCCATTAAACGATCCCCTCTCCCCTGCATACTTGATCTTTGGAATTTCCTTGAGCAGACTTTGCATTAATGCTTTCGATGGTTTATTGTTTAAGTGAAGAAAGAGGCTTGCAGCGCAGGTCACATAATCTGGTGAAAACGTAGGGGCACGCTCTTTGGAAAGCTTTCCTAGTGTTCCGAAAGTGTCCACTTAGAAGAAAAAGTTTGTTCTATCTCCCAATCAGTGTTTGGCCTGGCTTGCTAGACCTCTGCAGTTAGTCATATGGAAAGGATTAGGGCTCCATCTCACACACTGTGTCTACTTGGGTGTTCTGCATCAAGCTTTTTTTTTTTTCTTTCTTTCTTTTTCTTTTTTTTTGCTAGGGCCTTGGTTTTGCTTTTCTTAACGGCAGGAAATGCCCCTCTAAGACCACATGTGAAATTGTATGGGAACAGTGGGACGGACCTGAGGGAGGCAGGGTGAAGAAAGCCCCATCGAGCACAGAACATTGTGGGTGGACAGACAGAGGGAGATAGCGGTGACGGTTTAAGCAATATAACTTTATGGGTTTTAGAATCTTAGATGGCAGGCGGAATTGTCGTGGGAGATCGCCTAGAGAAATTAGCCTGTCCTTCATCCTACTACTTCACATATTTTACAGGACTGCAGCCCCATACAGTGTGAGCGATTACAGCTGCTGAACAATTTGTTCTAAATTTCCTGCTGCCCCTCGCTAGAGACGCAAAAAAGAAAACAGCTAGTAAATATCTCATGGCCAATTTTGAGCCTAACAATTACGGCGAGCTGAATCCCAAAACGTCTATATCTCAAATGAGACGTCTACCTACATGCTATGTATGCTATGTATGTAGACACAGGAGGCCTCGTTCCAAACCCTACACTCCTTACTTTATAAGCATGTTCTAGGAGATGTCTCAATCTATCATCCGACCACGTGACGCGGCTTATGTCCATACAGTAATGTGTTCAAAACCTCTTTCATTTTAATATTACCCTATGGTAGCCTTGGCTTCTGAATGAAATGTTTAATGGCAGTCAGGTTTGTGATCAACATAATATGTTGAAACAACACAATACTTGACCAAGACGTTAAGAAAACACAAGCCCTTATATAAGCAGACACGGCCGAAGACATATCTACACTTAAAATGCTTCACACAATAGTGGGACTGAGATTCCCACACCTAGAACGTTGGCTTCTCTTTACTAACGATAGAATATTTTCTTTACATTTACATATCCATTTGAAACCATAACAGTGCAGAACATGAGCTTTCTGCTGTCACATTACGGAGCAAAACTACTTTACTTTATATATATATTTCCTACCTTAGTGTCTATTTGTGGCGACTATCTACTGACCTACGTGTCGTGTTTGTGTTTGGTAGACCACACATTGTTCTACTTTCAGACACAAAGACAGTTGACCACCGGTCTTCTTCCAGATTCCGCGTAACAAACACCAGTCCAGAAATTAGTTCAATTACAGGTTAGTTCGAAAGTTGAAAATGTACCTCTTCTTTCTTTTTTTATTCTTTGAAATAAGATATCTCTCTCACTTATGTAAAAGACTTTGATAATCCCCATAATCACTTATTTATAGAGAAACACATGGGCACATTTTCATCATAATGCTCTTGGTTAAAGTGTGAAGAATGTTTAATTTCTCCAGTCCATAAACTCAAGAACATGATGAAAAGAAACTACGCTCATAGTTTGTTTCCATAATACACAACCAAACATTTCTATAGTTTAGAGAACTTCCATCAAGTAGGTCCCCTGTGCTCATTAACTGTGGATCGTCAAGTTGTTACCATAACGTAACTCTTTGGTTTACCACCTAAAATGCAGAAGGATGGACCCCCAAGCGATATAGTGTGAAGCTGCCCACTGAGAAGCTAGAATTTCCATAATTTAATCAGCATTTGCCACCTTTACAGAGAAACCGGACATAAGGCCCCCAAGCACCAGATTCCACGTGATGACATCATTTAAATGGCACCCATAAAAAGCTTGCTTCTTTATAATGACCTGTCACCTTTGATATGCGGAGTAAGGGTGAAGGTTTAATCCTTTGGGTAAACTTAACAGGAGACCTTTTCACACATTGTGAGGATTTCGCTATATTCTACAGTCAGGTAATCAAGATAACTGTTAAGATAAATATTCCAGATGTCACCAAAAATGACCACAGCTTGAGGTTAACTCTCAAGTGCCAAAGAATATGCTCCTCTTAAAAGACAAATGTAGAAAATTCCACGTTAGGGGAAATTCAAGTTTTCAGTGAGACGCGGTCGTATTAAGAAAAAATAATGTGTATACCTGAACTGGACAATACATAGCGTCCTAAACTCCTAATGTGTCCGCAGACCGGAGCATTCCGGTAATATATATATTTATATACCGGGGAGTTAGAATTCCCAGCAAGCAATGGAAATCCCGATTGCTGACTTTATTAGCGTATTAACAAGTCTTCAAGGTCAAGCATTTAGCTTCAATGACCCCCCCAAACCTGAACTATGTCGTCAGTGTTGAATTAAAATCTTTGTATGTAACTATGGAGCAGTTATATGCACCGGAAAAAACTGTGGGGCATACACTTTTGTCCCTTCTACAAAGTGGTTGTTTTTTAACCACAAAATACATTTTATGTGCTTTATAGGCATGTGCCGTTTATTTATTATTAATATTATTTATAAAGCCCAACAATTGACGTAGCGCTTCCTACAATACATATATTCAGGGTATATGACAAGACTAGAATTGAGGGACTGAGAAAACCTGATACATTATGGGCTCAGGACCGAACTCTTAATGTTGGACCTGTTAGTTCTCTGCAGAACCAGGTGTTCCTCACCTATATGCCACCTAAAGCTGTATTGACTAATAAATTATATAAAATCTGTGGGTTTGCCTTCCTAATTTAGATTAGATTAGATTACGTAACAGCAGTTGAAAGCAGGTTTCATCAGCAAAGTGTTTGGCCAACAGATGGGTTTCTCCAGACATCTGTGTGATCATCCTACCTACAGGTTGCAGTCTAAACATCTGTCTACTATTGTGTTGTAGCTGCCGAGTTATTTTGTATCTGTTTAACATTGTATCCCCACAGTGTATAATATTAAACAGATGTTTCAATAAAATAACACCATCATGATTCACTTCACTAGTATAACGTATGGTATTAAAATGACTGGATTTGATTTACAATGTAAAGCTTTGGGTTGGAGACACTGGGGGTTATTTATAAAAGCCAATTGTGGGGCAAAGTTTGAAAATTGCTCTTATCGCCATAGAAGTCAATGGAATCGCCTGCTTTATATTAAATATATTATATATTATTCAATTAATTTTTATTTTATTTCATTTTTTTTTTAAATAGTGGGATATCTGGATCACTACATAATTCTATGTAGAATGATGTTTTGTGGGCCACCAAAACTTGATGTGCTGCTATTACAAAATATTATAACTATTTACTAATATGTATAGTGCAAGTATGTTCCGAACATTGGAATTTAAGTTGAGTTCACTTCCTCTGGAAGTTAAAAAATAATATTAATAAAAACATATGGTCAATGTGATTTTAACCCCTTAGTGACAAAGCCCGTAGATGTATATGAGCTCAAAATGAATTGTTTTCAATGGGTTTAGGGACCGCCCGTTGTCCTTAAGGGGTTAAACTATTATCTCTAGTTTATAGCAGCCTCCTGTCAAAAGGCATCAAAAATCTTTACCAGGATGGTTTTTGACTTTCTGAATAAGAGTTATCGGATGAGTTATGTGAGCAGGAAGATAGACGCGCATTTTCCCTGGGTCCTTGTCAATCACAGAGGTGTGAAAATAGAAAGGTTGCTCAGAAAACCTTAGGAATGTTTTTTACATTAAAGCCATTTGCAGCTGAAAACATCCAATACAGAACGGTGTGGCCATTGACCTCATGCATCTCTTGGGATCACGGACCACCAACCTATAACCCTGGTACAATCATACAGGCAGAAATTAACTTATAAGCAACAACGTGACAGCCGTAGAAAAAGATACAACAACACAAATGGTAGAGACATAAGTTCGCCCTCCAAACATTAGTGACCCCCCCCCCAAAAAAAACGAAAGCTTGTCTTTTAAATATTATGTTAGTCCAATAAATAAAGGTATCACCGCATACTCTGCAATACTTTGTTTTTTTGACATTGTGTCTACTGGACTAATACGGCCTAACCCATTTAATTTATATATATATACATATACATACACACACAAATACTGTGTATTGATTGAAAAAAAAAAAAAAAAATTGCCATAAAAGTAACAAAAGTAATCTATAAAATAATCATTTGGACCTCTCCCTACTTCTCAGATACGTATGGTCTCTATTTTCGGTCAAAGTCTTCTTCTCTCTTGACTTTTGAGCTTAATTTAGTATAAAAGAATATGCGTGCCTCGGTATTGTTTAACAAGAATGTTAGACAATATTAAATGACGAGTGCCATCTAATAGCCAGACAGGTTGGTTGTAAAAATCGACATTGGAAGTGGATCCTAGCTTTCAACTGATTAATGTCCACCACATGCAAGGCTGCAGGGTCCCAGCTGGGGACACATGTCTGTCCCAACATGTGTCACTGTAGGAAGACATCCAAGAGACGCCATTGAATTTTACGTCCCAGAGCTACCAGAGATATAATGTTCCCTATACATTACCTTCCAACCTTGACTGTAAAAAGATCTCGCTTGATTCGTCACGCATTGCCAACAACACTGGCCATTTTATGAAATTAGAATTGTTTCCAGAGGCGGCATTCAGCCTCATTAACAGCTGACTGCTCATTCTGAAGATGATTTACATTCTTTGGAGTCTGTAATAGCCAAAAATATGAAATTATAATAATGCCGACAATTTGGCCGCCAACCTGGGCTCATCCCAACCAGACAAATGAATCCTACTGCACATTGAAAGGGGTATATCTCAGAATGGGTCTTATTACTCCCTGCATGTAGCCCTGGGGGCAATAACTGCATGACACTCTAATGTTCTACGTCCTGGCTTTCATGTCACAGAACATTCTGAATTCGAAAAAAGGATTTGGCCTGAGAAATGAACTTGTGGGCAGAGTAAAGACGGAAGCCTAGAAAAGAAAGGAAAGGCCCAAAAACTGATTTTTACCGCATTTTTTTTTTCTTATTTCACTTACGGTTGTCTGGAAAAAAAAAAAAAAAGTCACACGCCAATCGGTTGTAACCTTTTCACTGCTGGAGGCTTCTGGAAACAGATCACATAAGTGAAAACATTTCTAGAACTACACTGAAGCGTAGAAGCCATATAGGGCTCAATATGGCACAAAAAAGTTAAAATCCGACCGTAACACCGTAGAAGCCAAAGTAACCTGACTCTTGGCATCGGTCCAGCCTTGGTATAATGTAAAAACAAATCTGTATCCCGTAAAATGAAGTTTGTTTTGTGTGTGCGGCTCTCCGTTGGGTTAACCATTAGAGGGACAATCCATTTGGGCCCCAAGGCAACGTGCAATGCATTTGATTTGCCGCGCAAAGGGTTAAACTAACAGCATGTGTTATAGGACACCCAAATGGGAGGCATGTATGATCCCAGGGATTAAACTCAGAAATGACCCTTGCCACACCAGTCACATTTATTTGAAATGACACCAGTAATTTATTAATGATGGCGTCGGCTGTGCGGTTACCGGAAACGATTGGGTAAATGGAAATTCTGGTCACGCGGCTATGTAAGGCTGGAAAACATTCAACGATACAAAGCAGTAACAGTTTCTGGGTGTTATCCCAAGGTAGATACTGAATTCATGGTGTCCTCTTATGTATGATAAAAGGAAAGTGATCTCTATCACCTTGGGGCAGGTTTAATGGTCTACAAAACCCAGCGACCACATTGAAATGATTGCCAACACTGTACTTTTATCATTTGATTCCCATCTCAGCATTTTTTTTAAAAATAATTTATAGAAAAAAAAAAAAACATTAAAAGACCTAACATATCTCATGGCCGGGGAAACTTTGTTTTAAAATAACATGGTTTATGGTTTAATAACATATGGTTTCTATATAAGATCCAACGTAGAATACTGTTTTACTATTTCAGGCGTCCGAATAATCAATAAAGAAGCCAAATTGTCGCCTGCCAGTTAATGAGCTGATTTCTTTGTTCAAATCCGGTCATTTCCATACTAAATACTTTTTTTTTGTTCCACTAATCCTTTCATTAACTGTAGTATAACCATTTAGAACATAAGGGCAAATATTTGCGTTCTCTTGTGAATGTGTGTCCCTTCAAAGCTGGTTTATTTACCCCGGTCAACAGACGGGGTAGTTTTGTTTGCAGAAGGCTTTGGTAAGAAGAGCAAGGGCAGCGCAATGATTTATTTGGTGTCTTCCCTGCTGAATCTCCCAAAATGTTCCAGTCTCTGTGACGCGGAATAATATTTCATCTGCTTAACTGTAGGACAAAACTAAATGTCTCCAGCTGGAGCCGGCGTTCTCTCATCTATCCATAAATGTGTCTGGCCATGCCGCTGGTCATTATAGATGCCTCCATTATATATATTGAGTGTTGGGGTATAATTCCCCCGGGTTCCGAATATGGAAGTCTAGAACCTGGTTACATCGAAGGACAATACCTGGATCTTTTTAAAGATAGCAAAGCTAAAGTGGGTCGAAAAAAAGGAGCAGCAATCAGTTAAATGACACGTAGAGGGCTTGTTCCAGTAAGAGGCCTTGTTTGTGAGTGTAATGAATATTGGGGATATGATTTACCATATCCTGGGTGGATCACACAAACCAAAATTATGAGAGATGAGTCAACTCGCTGACATCAACCGTCTGACATCAGCATGGGGTGTAGGGTTGTTGGTGAATGTTTAGACACAATGCTGGGTCTCTGATATACGTGAACACATCTTATAGTAGCGGTAGTATATCGGGCGCAAGAGTAAATAGCAGACAGCAGCTAATTCCGGCACTTAATTCCAGACCGCTGCGTGATCAGAGAGGTAATGCAACTCGCTGTGAGAAGACGAGGACAGACTGCAGAGCAATAAAATGTCAACTTCAAGCAACAAGAATCTATGAGATGTCTGTATTCTACATCACAAAACACATCAGGAGGCTCTTGTCGCATAAGAGAGTCTATCCCAGACATGTAGGAAACAGAACCCTCCGCGTTCTTTAAGGTCCAGACTTCCAAAGTTCTAAACCCATCACAGGGTATACTGCAAACACATATATATATATATATACACACACACACACACACACACACTAACCTATATCTTACAGAATGCTCCATTCAACTCGACATACTACAAACCATCAAGACCAGGTAATGTTAACCCAATAACCAAATGGCATTGAATCCCTTAATAAAAGCTTTTATTTTTGTCAGGGACGGTGGATGGACCTGGCCGATGATGAAATTATGTATTTTAATCCTTCTAAAATGTTACACAAAGCATGGCAATTTAACTGACCTCTAGGACCCCGGATTAACCTCTGGTGTCAGCCCTGAAACGTAAGGAGAAAGATTAATGAAATGCATACAGATGTCGCCAAAAGACGCCAGCAATAAAAATATATTATTTCAAAAGTATGCGTAAGGGAGCACCAAAGCAATTCATTGGGCCTGAATCCAACTTACGGTCCAATACTTTGGTCCAAATCCATAAAAAAAGAGTAGTTCTTTCCCGTTGCTAACTATCTAAAGAACTCTACTCCTTTATAGAACATAGCATTGCAATCGTGTGTGCTTTTCTCATCAGTACATACAGCTAGAAGAAATGTAAGCTCTGTTAATGCATAGAAACTATATGATAAAGACATCTTTCATTCACTAGAACCTGGTTTATCCACTGTAGCTTTTCTTACATAAATATCAATGTTCAGAATTCTGTTGGAGTGTGCTTTACAAGCCAATATACACATAGGAACACGTACGACATGGACAAAATTATTAGGATACCTGACCATTACACGAACAGGGAATTTGTTTATGACATCACATTCTAAACACAGACATTAATATGGAGTCGGTCCTATCTTTGCAGCTATAACAGCTTCTACTGGGATTTTAGAGAGTGTTTGCCCATTCATCCAGTAGAGTATTTGTGAGGTCAGGCACTGATGTTGGATGAGAAGGTGTTCAATGGGGTTGAGGTCGGGGCTCTTTGCGGCCGGTCACGTTCATTCACACCAAACTCCTCCAACCATGTCTTTATGGACCTTGCTTTGCGTGCTGGGGCGCAGTCATGCTAGAACGAAAAAGGGTCTTCCCCAAACTGTTCCCACAAAGTTGGAAGCAGAGCATTGTCCAACATGTCTTGGTATGCTGTAGGGAACAAAGCAAGACATTTCACACAATGCTTCTAACTTTGTGTTCCTCCACAGACTTTCATTAGTCAGAGCTGGGTGACTGCGACTGAGCCATTCTACTCGGTCACTTTCTCCTAGAAATTAATTTGTTCTCCTACCTATCCCAGTAGCAATAATTTTATCACCTTTTTTTACTGCAGATATAATGACATGTAAATAGTTGTCAAACACTGCATCTGATCGCTTTGCCTGCATATTTCACGCAGACCTTCGCTTTCCGCATCTTTTGAACAGCCGCCAGCTCTGTGAAATGATTAGGTGACTCAAACGAGGAGAGTCAACGTCTCATCTGCTCTGCGCATTTTCCAGTTATGTATCTAGAAGCAAAAATAGCACAGCCTGGCATCATTAACACATCTGTCACATGTAATACCCACAAGCTGTAAATGGATAACAAATCTCTGAACATCTGAGAGTATTTATTTTTTTTACCGGTTGGAAAAAAAAGTTTCTTAAAAATTACAAGCATGTATATTCTGGTTTCTTTGCTCCAAACACCGTTGACATCCCCCGTTTTGCTCTCCATCACAAGGAGTTAAAAGCCAGCGATGGATAAATTAGAGATTTGTGCTGTCATCGGCTTCCTGTTTCTAGAGAGGAAGCTGCCAAAAAGAATATCCACTAGGGTACAGTAACTGTGTATGTGCCAGGATATCAATTATAACAAACTGCATAACAAAAACACATCACAGAAACTATAGCGAAATAGTGAACATAACAGTAAGCAAAACAAAAAACAAACAAAAAAAACAAACAAAAAAACAAGTTTGCCACAGTCATCTCCAGCTAAAGCTCATTTATGTTGTTGGAATATCCGGCAAGATATGGTTCCATTCTAGAGCCTTAAAACCACAGAGGCTCTATAGTGTCTCTAGATTAAATTTCGTAGAGTCTGGACCCCCTCAGTCTCGTCTCCTAACAGTATGTGGTCCTACATCCCAAAAAGTTGGACAAGGTGCTTCCCAAGCATCTTGTGCGCATTCCTAAAGGTTATTACGCTTATCCATTTCTCCTGGAAGGAGAAATCGATTACAAAATTACAAAATAATTATACGATTTCCCTCCCTCTTTTTCTGGATGGGGAAAAAAAGCAGAAACTCATCAAAAATTTGCATCGAAATATAAAAAAGAACTTGTCCCGTAGATGCCCTTTTGATATGCATAAAAAAAAAATGACAGAATCGGTTGGGTCATTTTGGATGTGGTTGGTTCAGAAGATGCAGATTAAAGTCTTTAATTGACAACATCAGGGTCTCTACCGCCCGGTTATTTGTTTTTTGCAGAGAAAAGGTAAACTTAAAATAGACAGGCAAGGTTTAATAAATAAGTAGGTTAGCGCACGGGTCCTAATGTGTCTATCAAAATAAGCTTCAGAGGCATGGTATGGAATGCAGCTTATGAAATGGAGGGGATAAGTAAATTAAAACACATGGGTGGCTGGGTAAAAAGCCCTCCGCCGTGGAGGACACCGTCGACTGTGCTACTCCTGGATCTCATTGGCCCAACTTTAATAAGAAGCAGCTGGTAATGAAGTTAGGAGTTCATGGGAACCCACCCTATGTTGAAAGCTTTAAGTTGGTGTCAATACTGAAAACATATGAGCGCAAAGAAAACAGATGTAATTGGCTTGTGAGGTCAGGTTATGTAAAGACCTGCAGAACCGAGGTGATTCCGGGGCTACGTGGAATCAGGGAACAAAACAACTACTATTTTCTGGCTCAACTTACTGGAGAGAATGGAAATAACAACTGGTAGGACACACAGTTTACTTTACAAACAAGACACCTAGACAAGGGGTAAACAAATCACCCTTGGCCACACGGGGCACATATCAGCCACATTCTAGCATCTCCTGCGAACATACTGACCAATAATTCAACCACAATGACAGGATAGAAGCAAATGCTTTCAAAGCAAAGCTCTTGTCTTGTTCTTTGCCACAACGCAGCACGAATCAGATATGCGACGGTAAGGGAGTCGAAAACCGCAATGTAGACGCTAGCTCCCAGAATCGATGGGGAGAATACACGTAAACGCAAACTAATTAACCTGTGTTACTATACCGAGAGTTTTGTTATTGAGTTATGTTTGATCTAAAAGTTGAATGTACTCGAATGCAATAGCTGTTGACACCTAAACCGAGGTATGTTTAATAATGTGATGCTTTAAACTATACGTTTTGAAATTTCATTACGTAACAGGCTTTATGTTCTAAAATATATCTATTTTCTTAAAGACCGATATCTATTAATCTCAGATCCCTCAGCCTTCGGAGAGTCTTGCGAACGCTGAACGGTTAACGCTACTCATGAACGTGAAGGACAATGGGCTTTTCTTAAGGTGTTTTTGCTGAATCTCTGCCCGGAGGTTTAATACATCCTGCAGGATCTCACACACTTTTACTTAGTGCTGTGAAAACCTGATGGGTTTTCTTGTTGCACTCGCCTTGCTAAAAAAAAAAAAAGGAATAATCCAGCATGAAATGGAGCATGACGTGGGAGCAACTGGGTCTCCATACTGCTTGATGTGACACTATATTTATCTTTACTTATTCCGTAAGCTTTTCTGTCTTCTGTCAGACTAAAGGATTGCACTTGTGTATTGTTTTAAGTTGACCTCAGACAGAAAACCGAGGATCCAAAAGATAATTAGAATTCAGATTTAGTTACTTTCCATGTCAAGCAGACGAGGAGAATGAAAAAAAGACACAACAGGGCTGCTGATGCTTGAATCCTAATATTTCCAGTAGCCGGCCGTTTGTACAACAGATAACGTGTTCAAGTTTCGCCCTACAGGCATCTTGCATTACAAATCCATGTGAGGCTTAAGATGGGTGAGCTTTATTTGTGACACTATACCAAGGCAAACCAAGGTTCCTTATTTTTTTTCAAGTCACAGATCCTCTGCGTTCCTCATTTTTTAATGGATCCTCCAAAAAAAATAATATACATACATGAAAGAAAAAAGTTAGTACATAATAGGCCAACTACACCGTTCTCTAAGGAGGACTTTATTTGTGATGGCCTTTCATAATGTATAGTAAAGACTATAGTAATTCTTATGAATTATATACATTATATCCAATACGCATACCCATCTGAAATGTCTGATAACAAGCCTGAGCTCTTTATCTGCTAATTAGACTCTTCACAATGCTGTAATTATTCATATTGCATCTTAACGATCAGGGTGACAGAAGGTTAAGTACGCCACATAGTGGGGTGGGGGGGAATAAGATGATATAAGAATGCCGAGGACTCGACTACCTTTGTGGCAGTTATGAAATTCCAACTTGTTGGCCCTTCTGTTAAAAATACCAATGCAAGAGGAGAGGGCAAGACAAAGAGGTTTAAAGGCATGTATCTCACACCTGTCATCGGCAGTGTACGATGCTGGGAAAAAAAAAAGTTATTTTAGTCGAGTTTCACTAGAAGCAGAATGAATAAAAATGAACTTCTGTCTGGAGGGAGAACAATAAGCTCGATCTCGCTGACCACAGAGGTGTTAATCATGTAACCCCAGAGATTTTTGTATTAAAAGTGTAGCTAACTCGGCCTGCAGAACAGTGACTTTGGGACTTCATTGATAATACAATCCAGACAGTAACATGATGAATGCTCATACTGATATACTCATACCCTGTCTGAGCATTCATAGAAAAGCTCTTCATTAAGAGAAAACAGATCTCGCTGATCCGCCTAAATCGCTCCCACTGCACTACTAGGCTTTGCCAAACGGCGCGTTCTCGGTAGGGAAGGGTTACTGGGTTTGCTGACCTGCTGATATGTCGTTTCATCAACATCAGGGAGTATCTTACCAACAGCAAGTCCCCTGACTCAGCTTCACTGAGAAGTAAGACTTTTACATGTTACTAACCCAAGATTCTTATTAGCCAGGTTATTCTAGGCTGCGGTTCAGAAACATATCCACGTTGCTTTCACACGAATTTATCAGTAGAGTATTTCAGATGCGGGACTAACACGGCACATAGACAATTATGTGAAACATTCTATAGGCCGATAAATTATATTATGCTTCTACAATAAGTAATTAATCATTTTAAATCCTGGTTGTCGTGTGGATCTTTATATTTATCTGCGGCTCTTCGGCCTGACGAGTAAAGTGTTGTATTTGTCTAGGTGAACATTCCAAAAAGAACAGATAATTAATTATATTATAACATCTAAAAGGTTTCAGGTTGATGTAATGGCGCCCATTGCAGAATTTATCCCAGTTAAGCATTTTTTTTTTTAATTTGGTATAATTTATAGCATAACTCTTACCTTGTGCTTTAAACATTTAGATTTTTTATTTAATTTAAAATATTTATCCGGTTTGTTGGTGGATCCCTTTGTGACCTCGTTTAGATCTAAACACATGAGGTCACAAATGGATCCACCAACAAACCGGATAAATATTTGAAATTAAATAAAAAATCATTAACCTTTTGTCATCAGCGTTAGCGGCTTCTTGAGGTCCTCGGCAACTTGAATGAGTGCACCTGCCAAAATAAGCAATCTGAACTGTTACCCACTCAGGGACCCCTTAGTTCCATAAATCACTGCGTTCCAGTGACAGCTAAATGTGTTTTATATCATAAAGAGAGCTTGTGTTTATGAATGCAAGATAAAAAGGGTTTAGCCAGTGCAAACACTGGGACTACTGTATGAAGTCTGGCACGGCTTCCCGGATTTTTTTCTTCTAGTCGCTCTGAAATACGTTTTTTTTGCTATCACACCTCTCTGCGTCTAAGAGTGAGTGGATCTTAATTACTGGCATGGGCTTGGCATTTAGAAATCGCTTCTAAAATGGGATAAAACGGGCAATATTTCATTTAGGTGGCTTGTACGTTATACCACATGTACTTTTTGTCGATAAGTCGGTAAGCGTGGCTTAAAAAAAAGCTAAAGGAAGGTTTTCATGGAGAAAGACAACTTTCATGCGTCTTGAAATGTTTTTGTGTTGGGAAAAGAAGATAAAATATGGCCCATACTGGAAGTTCAAAGAAACAACATAAAACCGTCAACGCAACAAAACACCAACGTAAACGCCTAGAATCAATATCTAGAAGCAATTAAAAAATGTCTTCCGCTTTCAACATTTACATATTCACGTCACTTAAAATGAAGCATTATGAGGACTAGCAATGGATGAAGGAGAAGCAGAAAATAGACAAGCTTCTTATATAGGAATTAAAGAGATTTTCGATTCCACCTGTCCCTGTCCGCCTTAGTTCTGTAGTCAGCGAGCTGTAGTTAAACTTGCTCCTTAGGGCAATGTGTTATACATCAGTAAAAGCCCCAACATGGTTAAATATGTGGTTCAGGGTAACCGGTGTGTGCATAATGTGACTTTGACAAATTACGTTGCCTGTAAAGTTTTCCATGCTCATTCCCACCCCTGGAAACCAAAATGAAAAAAAAAGAAGAAGAAAAAAAAAAAAAAAAAAAGATATTTGTTGCCAATCGGCATTCTAAATCAACAATTGAAGTTCTGTCTGTAGAGTTTGAGCAAAACCAGAGAGTGGAAACTTTATGCAGAATGCAAAATATAAAGGAAATGAAGCATACTTCCCTTGCACAGATGAGCCGGGTTGCACAAGTCATGCAGCCATTCCCTTAATATCAAACATTTTTTCACATTCAAAATGTATACATGTTAAAAGTTTATAAACCTTAACAGAAACAGATACGAAAACATGCACCGTTGTTTTCAACAGACAGGGGAAACAATTACCCAGCGCACTTGTTATTTCCTGTATAAACTTACATCAAAAAGAGGGTGTTATGAACTTCGCAAAGTTCTTTGCTCAGCTTGTTAAAAAAATTCATACATGTTATAACAGTGCCTCAAAGAATGCATATAATCACGTATACACAATAATAATAAAAAAAAACTTTTAAAAATATACAAATTTACCAAATGTCTTTCTATAACCTTTTACTGCAAGCATATTATATATATATATCTATATATATCTATATCTATATGTAGCTATATATATATCTATATCTATATATATCTATATCTATATATAGCTATATCTATATCTATATATATCTATATCTATATCTATATATATGAATAATAAATTGTCCTAACAAATTAGATTACTTATCTAAATATTATATATTATTGCAGGCAAATCCTACTAAAATGTCAATTAATTCTTGTAGTCTATGCCTTCAAGGGTGAAAAATATCTTGAACATTATTTATGTGAATCAGTTTACTAATATTACTTTAATAAGAATATGGGTAATTAGGATCTTTAAATAAAAAAAAAAAATTGCCTATTAAAAATATCCTTCCGTGGAAAAAGATCACAAATCTCCAGAATTCCTTAATGCGTGACCTTTAATAGGCCCCTTCGATATTTTATTGTAAGCTGTGGTTTTATCTATGGCAAGGTTAATGAGCACCCCATCAGCAAGCATGCACTGATGTATAGAGCAAGTTTCAGACACAAAATGCAAGGTTACGCAGTTGTCATCGAGTCCTCCTATCTGACGTACTTGCTGCCCTAGGACAAACTTTCAAGAAATGATATCCGACAAGCCGGAGTAAAATAACCAAGTCTTCAGCAGGAGGGGGGAAAAACAGGGACCTGCTGTTTAGGTTTGTGAGTAAATATTGTTCGGTCAAATTATTTGGGGTTTTGTTACACGCAGAGCCTTATTTTCTAGTTATTTTGCCAGAAGAACATTTCAGTCTGAATTTTCTCGTCTGTACGTGGTGGCATTACGAAGTGAGAGCAGAGCTCTTTTCTGGCTATAATCCAGATTTCAATCCAGTTGCATTAGGAACAGGATCCGTATCCAGACCTGCTTCTCTGAAAACATCAAGGTTCTTGGAACCGAGAAGTCCCACAGACATATTTCCAAATCAGTCTAGCTCAACTGTGGTTGGAGGCCACATTAAGATAATTGCCGGTTATTTCAGAAACTGACTGTCACTGAAATGTTTGTGAAATCGCGTGTTTTTTCAGCAATCTGACTGTAGGAACCACTTAGATTTTGACCGATTTGAGCAGAGTGAAATGGGAGTTATTGTGGTCAGCAAAACATTATCTGCCCACCCTGGAGTTTGTGGGCGGAATGAAATTCGGTATCTGATTGGAAATGACTATTAAACGCAAGAACGTTGCAGGATACATAGAAATACCTCATTATTCAACGGATGAATATAACGTTGAGCTAAAATGTGACCTCTCCCCGAATGAACCCAGCTTAGCAAGTCGCTGCACCTATTCTGGTGCCTCGCAGACTATCCCTCCGAGAAGAGCTAAAAAGGAATAAATTAATTGTGGTTTTCGTTAGCAATTACAGCTCACCAATAACATGTAACGGGATTATTAAAAGGAGGCTGAGTAGAATGTTAAGACTAGAAACATGCCAAGAAGCATTCGATACGTATTTTAAATACTTTAAAGGAATATTTCCCTGAGTTATATTTTTTATATTTACTTTTTCATATTTTTTATCTGCATATTCACCAAAAAAATATCATTTAATACAAAACAAATGTTCCGATCAACATAGGGGCAATGGGCTCATATATATATATTTTTTTAGATACATGAATAACTCTAGGTGAATGAATGTTTTATTTTGCATTTCATGTTGCTATGTGTTAGTAAAGGTTATTTTGTTTCATACCACATCTTAAGTCTTTTTTATATGACCTTTAAAATGACTGATGCGTGAATGATATATTTCATTAAAAAAACCCTCAAATGTGTATATTTGAGTAAAATAGTTTTCAAATCGGAATTCCAAAAAAACCCTGTGTCCCAATAACGTAATAAATGTGAAAGCATGTGTGTGTGTGTGTGAATGGGGGAAAAGGACGTATATATCCAAGAAAAGCTGTTATTAGCATATTTCAGCTAAAAGGACCAAAAAAAGGACAAAAATAAATATTCCTTCAGGGCACTTAAATCTTTCCCTGCAAATTCACAATTACAGTCTACATAATTCCACAGAAATCCCTGTATAATTTTGGTTTATCTAATTAAAAGGATTACATAGCAATCTGAAAGCACAATAACAAAACGGTAAAAAAAAAAAAAAAAAGCTAAAAACATATTAACATGTAATGTGGAGTTTAAGCTACTGTACCCTGTCTGATTGCGTCTAATGACCCACCAAACGGTTAGACACATTATTGACCTTGGCTTCAAAGGTATTGCCGTCCAAAAGAATCAAAGGAGTACATCAAAACACACACGCAGAAATATGATGTACACAGATAAAACAGTCTTATCTGCATATATATGGTTTTTTTTGCTGGCAAAAACCTTTGAAAATTGCTGTATTTACAAGCAGCACATACATATCACCTGTTTATTTAGGGCGACATATCAGCGGCCTCCTGCTTCTGGTGTTATCAACGAGGAAGCACTACGCGGGCGTGTAACCGTGTCCAACGGAGAACAATAATAAAGCGATGGCGAGGGGCTCGTTACGGAGCCAACAACATCACGGGCCCGGCTCATTGTTGACCTTATCCTAAAGCGAGGTATCTGTCGCCTCCCATAGACTGGGCTTTTTTACACTAAGGTCCACGTGAGGTCCTCTACAGCGATGAACATTGGTTCAAAAGATCATCCTAAGGACACAGCAATGGGTCACTTTCTGCCTGCTCTCTGTCTCTGAAACTTGTCCCAGTTGGATGGAAGAATGGTTGTTTTTGGACTGCTTTTGTGGCATGCATCACTGTGATTAACATAGGAACATTGCTGGATACAATTTCATCCAGGAGGGCAGGGACATTTAAACACAGTTATTAAGTATTTCTAAGCTTGCATTTTGTGCTAAAGCCCCGCTGTGTGTACCTTTCTGTAAAACAGCGGTGGCAAAAGGGATATTTTAATAAATAAGGTAGCTCTGTTGGAATAATTACCATTATAATAAATATATAGAATGTTACTGTGTCCTACAAAAAAAAAAAAAAAAGGAAATCATGCTGATACTACGTCATAAACACAGACCTATATAGCCACAAACGCTTGCATTCTATTTAGCCAAGAAAGGTATAACCTTTGCCATACATCCAATAATTACGGTTAATATTGTTTTTTTATAAGCTACTACTTTTCAATGAAATGTAAGTAAAACATCCCTTTTTGCAGCTGTGATGCCCTTTACCGTATAGATGTTGTTCAAAGAATGGGTGTCTATCGGTCTTTATAACTCGTTTAGAACTTTTAGAATAACTACAAGGTAAAGCGTCTCCGTCGTAGGTCTAAGAACCCAAACTGGATCCGCTGTGACCGAAAAGTGTCGCTATGAGTCAAAAACGAATTTGAACCTTTTGAAACGTAAAGGAATCCAATCCAAGAAACAGCTGGTCCGTAAAACACGGGGTAAATCCATAGGTATTTGTCTAAAGACTCCGTTACCCTGCGGGAGGAACCTCTACACCGAGGCAGCTGACCTTCTCAGTCCTGCACTCGGCAGGAATTTCGAGGGTGTCAGATGATAACGGGGCAGTAGCTACATCTCAAATGAAGATAACCTGAAGAGAAGGGCCACCGGTCAGACCGGTCAGATGTACCGCAGCTGTCCCTGCTTGACGCCATTATCCAGTAAATCAGAGACCTGATATGGTACACAGTTGACCTTTATATTAGTATCCAGCTATGTACACAGACACTTAATCACCTTTACTTCTAATTTACATATTATTGCATTTTATTATTTCTTCACACGGTATTTCCTCAGACCAAAACGACGGAACGTTTAAAAAAAGGTAAGGTATATATTCCTTCCATACGACCCCACGGCCAGGGCCGGCCTTTGGGGTGTGCGACCTGTGCGACCGCACAGGGCGCCACACTCCAGGGGGCGCCGCCGCGGGGTCCGCCGCCGCCGCCGCAGCGCGGTCCGACGCCACTGCCGCCGCGGGGTCCGCCGCAGCGCGGTCCGACGCCCCTGCCGCCGCGGGGTCCGCTGCCGCCAGTATGGGGGCACCCGGCACCCCTCCAGAGACGGACAGCAATGTCCGCCGCTGGAGGAGCAGGCTCGCAAGGGAGCAGTATCGGAGGTCTTTAACAGACCTCCGATACTGCTCCCTTGTGATCCCCGCGGCAACAGCTGCTGTGCGCCGGGGTTTGCTGCCAGATCCCGGCGCACAGCACTGAAGCCGCGCCCACCGGCCTCCGTGCCCTCTGACCCGGAAGAAGAGAAGACAGAAGAACTAAGAAGAAGAGCGAAGAGGAGGCAAAGAAACTGAAAGAGGAAAGGTAGGAAAGCATAGAGTGACAGTGAGAGTGGATTGGTGTATATGTGTGGATTAGTATATATGTGTGGTTTGGTATATATGTGTGGATTGGTATATATGTGTGGATTGGTGTATATGTGTGGATTGGTATATGTGTGGATTGGTGTATATGTGTGGATTGGTGTATATGTGTGGATTGGTGTATATGTGTGGATTGGTGTATGTGTGTGGATTGGTGTATATGTGTGGAGTGGATTGGTGTATATGTGTGGATTGGTGTATGTGTGTGGATTGGTGTATGTGTGTGTGGATTGGTATATATGTGTGGATTGGTGTATGTGTGTGGATTGGTGTATGTGTGTGGATTGGTAAGGGTGTGAGAGTGATGGGTGTTATGCTGTACCATTTCCAATGTATTTTTCATTATATAATTATGCTCTAAAGTACATCATAACTCCCATCACTCTATACTGTTCCATACAGTGGCAGAGCTGGGAGACAGAGGCCTTGCACCCTCACCGCAGGACTTCTGAAAGGTAAGTGAACTTCAAAGAGGGAGAGGGTAGATAGTTAGGAGGGGGTAGATAGGGAGAAGGGAGTGAGACGGGGTACATAGGGCAATCATACTCCTATCATGCCAAGTAGTCTACGAGTACATCCTGGAATCTGCGGGCATGATAAGAATGTGATTGCTGTTAATCATATATATATATATATATATATATATAAAAATATTGTTATTTAATTGTTTTGTTGTGTGGGGGGGGGAGTCATATCCGGTTTTGGCCAGGTAAATGCTGCACTTTCGGTTACAGTCCAGAATTCGTTTCGGTGCATCCCTACTACTAAGCCAGACAATGAAGTGGTAGGCCTACACCACATCAATGTTTGGCGTAGTAAATAGTGATTGGGGTTTTGTTACAAGTTTTGATTCCTTTCTTTTTTTGGGATGGGGGGGGCGCCAGACGAGTAGTCCGCACAGGGCGCCAGAACACCTAAGGCCGGCTCTGCCCACGGCCCTTAATACTCAACACCTGCAGTGAAATCGTCAGTTTTAATTAATGCTCCCATCTACCCCGACTTTCTGTTCTCAAGAAGAGCGTTATACTTAATTTCCTTGGCTCCTAAGGAAGCTATTGGAAACATCCCAGTTTACAAGGCTAATAAAATAACTGCAGCCGGGATGCATAAAATAACAGAAGAACTCGTGGTATGCTTCGAAGAGACAGGATTTGAAATGATGGCTGCGGTAGACTTTTTGCGTTGATGAGCAGGGCGGCTCTCGGACAATGATTGACCTCTGTACACAATATTCGCTAACCACATATTGTGCTGGGAGTGCGTTTGGCAGATTTTTATTCCCTTAAAACTAAACTGCTATTATTTTTGGGACAATTCGTACACCTAACCAGTCGATTGTAATACGCCGGAGAGGAGACATTAATAAGCGGCCCGAGCCAGCATGGAATTTTCTAGTTTCTCTACAAGCAGCTGGCCCTTCACGAGAAGTCTTTCGAATGTCTGCTGTGACGAGAGAAAGTAAAATAATCACCTGCCGGGGGTTTCATTTTCATAAATGGCAAGGTGTAAGATCGGGTTTCAAAACGTGAAGGAGTTCGGAGATTGCCACGGCTTCAGACTCTGAGAAATAAACTCTCGTTCGTTCTAAAAACAGAACATTCATCTCTCTCTCTCTTTCGCTCTTGACTGACTGAGACGACCCAACGGCTGGCAGCGGTCAATTTATTTTTTTGGAATTAGCTCTCGCAGAAGATAACTTCAAAAAGAAGAAAACGGAGGGGAAAGTAAGATGGGGTTTTGGCGCAGCCTTTGGATTCCCAGCCAGATCCAGCGGGCTGGGAGGAAACCTTGTGTTTGTTATTTCGTTCACTGAAAAGTATTATGTTAACACGCGAGAACGCTTTCACTTCACTACCTCCGACTGGACTAGGAATGTTTTCACACTTGGGCACCCTGAGAAAGTTGCAGCCTCCGTGCTGGAGAGCGAGAGTAAAGACCGAGCAGCAGCAGTAGTGTTGTACAAATATTGGTATCTTACCAATGACATTCTATATTAATTGATGGATAAATGGGGGGGGGGGCAAAAGGGCATACTACAATACTGTTTTTTTTAATAAATAAGCATAAACCAGTAAGGAAATAGGTTTAGGAACATGATACTATAAACAAAATATATATTAATATATTATAATATATATACACACATAATATATTTAATGTTTATAGTATTGCTGTAAACATAAAATATATTATAATATATGTGTGTATATATATATTATATATATTATGATAAATATATATATATATATATATATATATACACACATATATTAAAATATATTTTGTTTTCCTCTTAGAACAGGGCCATTTGTCATAAAAATACATATTTATATGTATTTTGTTTTTTTTTTCACAGACGTGTATATACAGTAAACTGTTAATCAGGAAATGTAACTTATTACATGTCATTTAGAATGTTAGGGTTTTACTGGTCCGTAGGCATCAAATGTATAATAAGTAGAAAGACCAATAAGTGAAAACAGCTTATAAATATGTACCTCCTTGGCAGTACTTTCCAGATGCAAGGGGTAACACGGGAGTCTCTGTATGGATGCGGTCTCCGGAGCAATGCTGTAGTAGGTTACTGGTCCATTGGGAACATTCAGGGGTTTATTAAGTAGAAATGTACTCCAGCACTATCGGAAATGTGTTTTTTCTCTCATTTTGTGGCATTTGAAGCTAATAAAGGTTGTAATTGACTTTATGCCGATACATTTTCTCAGACTTCCACCTTCTTTGCCCGTGTCGATTAACCCCTTAAGGACAATGGGTCCCTAAACCCATTGAAAACAAAGCATTTTACGGGCTTTGTCATTAAGGGGTTAAGAGCGTTTCAGAAGTAAAAACAAAAAAAAAAAGTGGAGCCCCCGACAGCTTCAGGGTAGCAGATCACACACTAATACCTTACAGCAATCTGCTTTTACAGATGTGTCTTGAGTTATAAACAATATGTTTCACACAATCCCACTCTCTATGCACCAGCTTTATTAGGTCTGATATTCTATACAGAATTTTCATACAGCGGATATCTCACACAATATTATTGTAAGGATAAAAGGGGTTTTTGAAGCTATGACCTCACCCAGAACTAGATATTATCGGAATTCGGCTGTCATTAGGAAACGGGACGGCCAACTGATACAGGAATACGGCAAAGCCTTTCTAACCCGAAGACTTCGGGACCCTCTGACTTAATTACGTTAAAGTGTTTAACGGCCCACCCAAAAAGAACAGACAATATTAAATTGTTACTGAAAAAGAGAAAAAAAAAGTCTTACATAATCATCCTTCCCTTTTCCCACATGCTGCACTTTGTTGCTGCCAATATTATATTACCCTGCGTGGGAAGATGTGTCATTATTACCCAGTTCAGCTGCCAATATATATTTTAAGTATATTAAGAATTTCTACATAAGATATATGCAACGGGATTCGTAATAAAACGTCTAAATCGGTATTATTTGGTATTAACCTGCCGTCTTCAACCTCAGAAATGGGCAAAGAATCGGACAATTTAGTCGTTCGGAGTACGGAGGCCTGGGAAGGCCATATTTGTTGCAGTATTAAAGACTAATGGTACCCAAGTCAGATGTTGCCAGTGACAACACTGTGGTGTATTAAGGTTGGAGTAAAACGGCCCTAAAGTCCTGCTACACAGTAACATTTATTATTTGTAAACGCCTCATCGTATTTCAACGCAATATGCGCCGGACGGGGAGAGAGAAAGCGGAGACTCCGCCAAGTCCTCCCCTTCGTTCGGTAGCTATTTGTTACTGAAGATCACATTCCTCTCGGTAAACTGAAGATGACAAGTTTAAAATAAACATGAACGCCTTGGCGTGTTTATCCTGCTTTATTTAAATGTGACCCGCATTGTAAGAGGTCACGGGGTTACACTGTACTTCACTCAATAGTTTTGCCAGTAGGGCTGTGACAGCGAGCCGTGGGTTTCCGTGTCAGGACGGGGTGCATGATGGGATTCCAAACACGTCGCGCTGTTCCGCGTTAGGCATGAATGACACGCTGGGTTTAGTTTCAAAAATGTCATGGTTATCAACCCCCTTAGACTTATGGGGGGATTAACGTCAAGGTTGTGAACTTTAGCTTGCGGGACTTGATCAGGTTAGCAGTGTTTACTCATGTGTATTGTATCACTTTTGCTTACACATAAAGAAGCTATTAAAAGAGGACTGTAGGAAGGGCTACGGTGCAGTCCGTGCGGGCCAAACGCCGCGGTTCTCACATGTTCCCTTGATATCTTTGATAATATCCAGAGCATAAACTGACTCACATTTCTTTACACATTGATTATCCCTTCATTTCCGGACGCCTCGTCTACGCTGCAAGAAGTTTTGTTGATTTCTTTGCGTATTAGAAACCATATGCCTGGCGTATTCGGGGGTGGGAGGGGGACGTGTGTGTTTGTAATTAACAAAAAAACTGGTGTTTTAGACAGACGGATATCGTGATGAAACGTCAAAGGCGTCAATATGCATATTTTACAACATCAAAAAAAAAAAAAGTTTAAAGAACAATACTGTAAAAGAATGAGGAAAGTTTTGCAGTAGCCACAAACACAACGGTATCCATTTCCAAAAACATAACTCCTATCTCCTATTTACTATGACGCTATATTGGTCATATTGCAATTCATTATAGCCGGTTACAGATGTTTGCCCCCTGTATTGCTATTCAACTGGAATATGTATTAATAACAGTTTGGTTTCATGAATTTACCATTATTCCGACATCTGAAAAATTTTTAAACAGTGTATCAGCAAAAAGAAAAGCGCTGTCTTTGGAATAATGGTTAAAGTAGTAGGTTGATGTAAAAGTAACTTAAATCTCACAGGTGCTCTCCTGATTCAGTTTCTCTTTTAGTAATCATTAATATTATTATTTAGAAGTAATCCGGGACTATTCCTGCCCTTGATACACTTACATCGGATCTGAATTAGGATACCTAATATATTAATACAGCACAATGGATACCGGGATGGCAACATGCTTGCAGCTGGACCACCTAAAAAGCCTAAAATTCCTCTACCTGCTCCAGGTTTATTTTTAACCTCTAATTACGAGGAAAATAAAACCCATGTGGGCAAAACTGCTGCCTTTTACATTATAATTATTGGAAACAGCAAAACATTGCACGAGGGTTAATCAGCTGCAGGGCCGAACAAATTAGTGTCGACGTTGCTTCCAAATTCAAAGTCAATGTTACATATTAAAAAACATGGAAAATGTGTTTCCAGTTTATTGTTTATCGCATACAGTTATGAACCAAATGCCATCCAAATGTTCCCTGACATGGTTTAACGGAGTTCTCTTGAAAGCGCTTGCACACATGGGAAGGCAGCACAAGACGCATCCGCATGTATGTGAAGAAGCCAGCGTTAAGAACTGGACATTAAAAGAACGTTCCTGCGACAAAACAACTGCAACTCGCATACATGAGCGGTCCCACAACTGACTTTATATACTATAAAAAATGTTCAATACTAAGGAACTGATCTCATTGTGACAGCAGCGATACAAAGAAAAACTCCATGCCGTGATCTACTATCATTCTAACGCAAACTAAACCAATCATCTTCAGCAAAAGAGAACAGGGGAAGAATATTCATACCTAAAGCAGGCTGTTAGGACTGATGTATAGATAGATAGATAGATAGATAGATAGATAGATAGATAGATAGATAGATTAATAGATAGATAGATAGATAGATAGATAGATAGATAGATAGATAGACAGACAGACAGACAGACAGACAGACAGACAGACAGACAGACAGATAGATAGATAGATAGATAGATAGATAGATAGATAGATAGATAGATAGATTAGACAGATGGATAGATAGACAGATAGACAGATAGATAGATAGATAGATAGATAGATAGATAGATAGATAGATAGATGGATTAGACAGATAGATAGATAGATAGATAGATAGATAGATGGATTAGACAGATAGATAGATAGATGGATAGATAGATAGATAGATAGATAGATAGATAGATAGATGGATAGATAGATAGACAGATAGATTAGACAGATTAGACAGATAGATAGATAGACAGACAGATAGATAGATAGATAGATAGATAGAGATAGATGGATAGATAATGTTATATACATTCATGGTATACAGAACACTCATTTGCCTACATAGAAAACAGATAATTTTTCTATTAGTGCTCATATAATAACAATAAACATTAACACATAAACAATAATAATAAAACTAAAGCACAAGGCTTCCGCGAGTGTACATTCTAGAGCGTTCGTACAGGTTATGCGTTATTCATGTCACAAGCGAATTGCACTTGTGGTTTTCTCTTCTCAACAACCTTTGTGTTAACCAAGTTGCAATGACTTCTATAATGCCCATAAACTCCTGAGATTGGATAAAACAGGCACTCTGACCTTTGACACAAAGAGCTGCGAGTTACGTCCCAGCGGGACTGTGCTAAGGTCTGCTGTGGCTTAGGGATTATGGGAAAAAAACATTCCTTCCAGGACAAAAATAAGCTAAAATACAAATATAATCAGTCTAACGGCCACTAAACAGCTTCAGAAAATGTGAAAACATCAAAATAAGTGTGAATTGGCACGTACATTCTAAGACAATATATCCCTTTGGGTGCTTTTCCTTAACCATATTTATTATTCATTTAAAAGGATCATATATTTCTCATTGGGGCAAATAAGAAGATATCTGCAGAGCCATTTTATTGTGCATAACACAGTACACATACACACGACAATCAAAATAACTTCTCATTAAAGCTAACATGAAATCATGAAACATAAAAGACAATTAACGGTTTGGCTATGTTGTTGGGACTTCAAAGAAACTTTAGGAAGTGATCACTCCAATCATAATATACACACATACATGCATACATACATACATACATACATACACACACACAGTCTTATTTACACTGAATGAGCAGATCATCATGAAAACAAGGTTGAAAGCATGATGGGAAACTTTTCACGTCAGAACGGCTTTCACAACCGGCGAGTAGCTTTACTGAGGGAAGCACAGACTCGTATCTCGTGTTTTTAATTATCGTTAAGATACAGATGGGGAGTCGTTACATCACCAGGAGAACGAGCAATCAGGGCGCGCTGATTTCAAGCTTGGAAGGGGTAATCCTCATTTTATCTTCCTGCTACGCCTATGCCTAGAAGATGTGACTCTGGTTAACATCACATTAAACGTATCTCTGGAGCAATAAAATGCTGTCTCGCTGCCAGCCTGAGTCATTGAAAAATATTAAATACATGTGGATTTAGAAAGATGAACACAGCATTAGACTCCGTCCTACTGCTAAACAGCAAATCATCCCATGGGAAAACCTTATCACTAAAAACCATTCAGATCCTTTAAATCTAGAATATAAGTTGCTACATGATATATTTAATATGCCTCTATATATTGTCTACACAGGACGCGTGACCTCGCCTTGGGCTGTCACCTCTACCTTGGTCTGAGGAAGTCACAAAAGTCATTTTCAACCAAAGGCCTCAAGTCATTTAATTGCAAGGAAAAAGTGGTGGAGTGGAATGACCTCCTTAGGTCTGTAAGACCCCGGGGCTGAAGTGTGGAGAGAGTTGGATGCTTGTCACGATGGTACATAGCACATCGCTGGCCCTTAAGGTGGGAAAGAGATGGAGGACATCACACATCTTGCTCTAAAAACCGAATAATGAGACGATCCACCTTTTTCTCCTTGAGCGTCCTAAATATTTAACTAGATATCATATTAGAAAAGAACGCAGAGAATTTTAGGGAAACAAAGAAGATGTCTCTTGCATCATCGCATACTTTCAGGATTTCCAGCGCTTCCCAAAAGTCTAATTAAGGAAACACTTCCTCTGGATACTTCTAAATGATTATTATTGGCAAATGAATTGAACGCAATAAAGGCTCAGCTTGTTTCGACGTGGACTCAAGCCCAGGAATTGTTATCAGGCAGCTATCAGGCTCGTTACGAGAGCATCTCTCAACCTGTGAAGAACCATCTTTCGACGCTTCGCGCTAACACCGGGGCGTGATCCGCTCGGGCTACGGATAGAGAGGACGCCAAGCAAGGAAAAAAACTGCTTGCTTTCTGAGGCACATTCATTGACATAAAGTGTGAAAGCCTAGTGACAAGTTATTTGGTAAACAGAACAGGTAGATATGGCTTCGAGACCCGAGAGGATGTGGTAACGTGGAACATTTTCTGAATCATCGGTAGGAAAAGAGCAGTCCACAAGGGAATTCATTCTGCTTTGCTTCCCTACACAATCCTTTTTCAATGTTTTTTTTTCTTTAAATGCTATATTATGTAAAATTGCATTCAGAACCCGCAAAGAGTCGATGGGTCGATGGGATGACCTCGTTATTAACACGAAAATGTATTATATTTATAGGATTCTGGTGCAAAGTTTTTAAACTGGGGAACCATGATTCAAAAACATGATGACCGGAAGTCATAAAGGTTAAGAAGGTTACCGGGGTTCGGACGGACGATGTTAAAGGTGGTTAATTCGGACAGTCAAGATTTGAAACATTATTCTGCCATGATCCCCCATGTTGCCGTTTCCAGGCTGCGTGATCTCCCTGTCCATTATGAATAACTGGCAACCAAAACACGCCCTGTAATCAGCATGTTGGGCAATGGGGCTGACGCTTCCCAGAACTCGAAAAATGAATAATAGCGTTTCCGTGACAACGCAGATTCACCTCAAAAGCAGGTTCTTTCCATGACCCAACTTGAGCCAGAAATATTAGACTTCAGCTCACAAAATACGAGGCAGCGTGGATTGTTCACAGTGAGTGGGAGCGCATACCGCAGACAGGCTTAAGGATAACTCGTTTTGGGCTAAATCCAGACAAACGGGAAACTAAAACTCCTGTATTAAAGGGAATTTTGAGAGAATCGCTGAAATTCTCCTCCTGAACAATCTCTGCGCAGACAGACGCATTAAAGCGGGGCTGTCACCCACACAGTTTCTAGCAGCATTAAATATATTTATTTCTACAATATATCTACACATATCTTTGGTTTTCAAGAGATCAATTTAAGGATAGTGGCCAACGTGTATAAGATCTGTTCATTATTGATGTGGACTCCAATTGTCTCATCGCTTCTCCACCTAAGGCCAGCTTCCATCAAAAAGCCAAAGAGTGACTTACCAGGGAAGAATGACGAGGCGTGATCCAAGATCAGGGTGCTCACATCTAATCGTCATAACATATGAGGGAGGATTATGTTATACACAGATTGCATGCCTTACAGGAGGAAAAACCTAAACTAGAAGAAATGATCACCCAAACCTGACGGCACGTCTACCTGGACCAGTTCATAGTCCTCATTGACTGACACCAGTAGGACTCTATTTTAATAAAACTATTGCAAAAATCTCGACGACTCTCCATTTAGTGAATAAACCCCAAAGCATTAACAAACTAACAGGATAAACGGTAGCTTTTCCATCTGGGTCTTGGCGCGGACTTCTTTTGAGTTCATCTAGTCCACAGAAATAACACTATGGAATAACACAGATTTTTTTTTCCCAAATCCAATAGTTTGTTACATGTCATTCCCAGAAACAATGACTACCTCACTTTCTTTGATGTTCGGTGTTTTTCGGCTCTTAACGTCACTGCCGAAGCAATGTCAATATTTTGAGTTCCGCTCAGATATGACCCCTGTGCTACAGGTGCCCTTCCTCCTTCCAGAAAAGGTCCAGAACGGGGGTCTTCAAATGCTCCGAAAAGGGTTCTGGATGAATATTATTCTAGATCTCTGAAACGCACCATCCAAAAAACGCAGAGACAGGATAGCAAAAAAAATAATAAAAAAAAAAACATTCTGAAGGTTGCATAGGTTTGCTGCAAACAATTACACAGAGATAACAGTAGAGAGCACTGTTCAATGTAACATCAGCTATACCCGTCCCTGTCCACTACACACCGATAGATCATATTAGTACATACAATATTATATATATATATATAGAAATATAATATATATATATATATATATACGGAAATTATAAAAATATACTTTAAACTTTCCTCCGACTGCTTTTGAACTATGAACAGAGAAGGTGTCATAAAATACGTGATATTGTGAATACTACATACGTCTAGTACTTTCCTACGCACAACGCAAAAGATGTGCACAGAAACAATCAAATGTACAGTAAAGAAATCAATATGTAAGCATCTCTGCAAACACTTATTTAAAGGAAAATATTAATAAAAAGATAAAACACACACACACACACGTTAGAGCATGGAACTGTTGGCGTTTTGCAGTATATTGATGAATAAGGCATGTATATCCTCTTTGTAGCCCACAGACACTCATTACACAAAGGCAGATATCATCTCAAAGCGGCCATTTGTTGTTTTGTTTTGGTTCCCGGTTTTCCACTGCCCATCCCTCTACTTGTGAGGTCTTCTATCCCTTCTCGAGATCCTGGTAACAATGTTACGTTTTACAAGCGACTAACCCAACACAATGGGCAGGCAAGATGCTTTCTTGATTGAGATGTTGTTACAATACGTTTTCTGGACTGTCCCTCGATGGCCATCTAGAACCATCGATATAATGTGCGGATTTAATAACTGCTCTTTTTTTTAGGTTCTTTTTCCCCATTTGTTTTTTTTTTTGTTTTTTTTTTAATACAGTTTGAATGAAGCCCTGAAACAAAGAGACCCCTTCACAGTTAATTTACCTGCATTTGCTATAAATAAACCCCCAAGTACGCATTGGCGTAGCATACATATGTCGATCTATCCTAGTTAAGTTCCTTTACGGCTCACGTTCATCCGGACGGCCCTTTTAATATATCTGTTTTTGTTTTCCTTAAACACTAAAATGACACAGAAAAAGTGCAACTCTTTGTGATCACAACTTGACCAAGACACCGAATTACTGCTTAACGATATGTGCTTTATAACACAATTCGATATCTCCTACATACGCAACGATGAGAGATGTTGAGATGTTTTTAGATGTTTTCTATATTTCACACACACAGAAAGCTCTGTAAAAATGATAAATCCCTTGCAGAACCTCATCACTTTAGGACTTAGTTCTTAATGACTTATAGGACAGAAGACCAAAGTTGCCAAAGAATTTAGCCGGCATGTGGGTGTCACCGACGCAACTAATTAGGCAATTTATTAAAAGGTATAAATATTCCTTTCTGTGGGGAATGACTGCAATTCTCTGGTTGACTAGACTTTTCATAAAATGAGGCAATATATTAGCTATGTGAAGTTACAGTGTGGAAAAAGCGTTGTATCTCAGCCACCCGTAACCACTACCCATCCAAGCACATTCCTTTATACTTGGTGCTGAACGGAACGGGCGTACATCCATAGACTAAGGCCCTTTTCAGAAGGATCGCAATCCAACCACCCCTGAGGATTGCACATTTTATGGATGTACCTTTTCACCCCAAGAAAAAAAAACACTTAAAAAAGAGTTAGAAGTTCTAAAAAACTTTTTTTTTTGGACTGACCATGGTCTGTCTCTTAAAAACGCCCGGTTGATGTCTAAGCTGTCCTCATGGCTTTAATCACAATGTCTCCGAACTGAAATAGAATTTAGGGACAAGACGTAACTTCACATCCATAGACGTAGATATATAATAGGACAGGAAATTTGGGTCTTCTTGTCTCCTGAGAATTCCAATTGCCTGCCTGTCTACATGACATTTTTCCTTATTGGCCCCGGAAGACAGTGGCTTCTCATATGGTTTTTGCCACATCCGTAGGAAATATCATAAAACGCCGCAGTGGTAACACAATAAACTAGATCCACTGACATCCTATTGTTCACCGGGTGCAGGGCTAGTAAGAGAGAGCAGAGATACAATCTGGGCTCATTGTCTACTAATAGCTTCATTATCACAGGAAAAACGCAGAGTGATTGAGCTTGGTGAACCATGAAATTGCCACTGCCCCAAAGAGCAATTTGTAAGGAGTGCTTTGGGTGCATAACTGGAGGTGACAAGAGGGAGTAGATCAGCTATTCATGCACAGGCTACTCCGAGGAATGCATATGTTTTCTCTGATACTCTCAACTGCGCGCAAGTGAATATATTCCCCCCCCCCCCGGAGGTCTCCGGCATGTTAAAATATTTTCATTGTTCACATCTTTAGGTTCAATAACAATGCTTTAGATTCTTCAGTAGTTGAATATTCTACAGATTATTTTTAAAATGGTTTAATTAAAAAAAAAAAAAACAATTGCAAAATGGATTAAAATAAGGTATTATTCAAATAAAAAAATAATAATAATAATAATCCAAATGTAGGCCATTTAAGGAAGATCACCAAAACAAGGAGAGGCAATGCAGACGGATGGATGTGCCTTCAAACCTCTGAAAGAGTAAGTTACAGAAGAGTCCAGGACTCGTGATGTCTCTTTCTGCCATTCCGTCTGCTACGGATTTAGATTCTAAACAGATCTGCTCAGCAGCACCGTGGAAGTAGAGGCGACTTGAGATGTGTACTTGCTTAGTGCACTGAATAGGTTAATAGTTTTTTTTTTTTTTGCATATCCCACTGTGGTGTCCTCTAACAATCTGCGTTCTCTCTTTAACTGCCCAGCGGCCAACTTCATAGAGAATCTTGCACAGTGGGAAGCTAATATAGTCGATCTTCCGGGCGCCTTCTGGGATGCCTTGTGGTTCGCCTCACACTTGGGAAAATTCATGACCATCGAAATAATGGCTGTCACATTACTGCGTACCTCCACATTAATCCTAACCAGCTGGGCCTTCGGTACGGGAAACGATTCCAACTCCAGGTCCAGTCTGTGGCATGCAAACGAAAACTTTGATTGCTTTATAGTTTGTAAAAGCAATGATTGATATGATATGATTTACAGACAGAGCAGAGCCCATCGCAGTCTGCTAAACAGTGTGATACTCCCAGAGCCGTTCTATACACAAAGGGGAGCTGTGTGTCCTGCCCGAAAGAGAACAACTTCAACAAAAATGAAAGGTTTTATTCTACAGGAAAACCACATAAAATGCCGGAGAGTTATTAATGAGGGTATTAAACTTCACAGGTTTAGATTATCTCTCACCTACCGGGAAACCAGAATATTAAAAAGGAAAGTTATAAAAAATAAAAAAAAATCCTGCCCATGACAAGAACAACGTTGTGAAGAGCTGTATAATTTGGCAGACTGTTTCAAATACGTGTAACAATATACAAAATAGGGTATCCTTGTATTTCTGCCCCGATATTCAAGTTAGTTACTGACAGTAAAACATAACAAAGTTGGCAAACTATAGAAGAAACAGTCAAACACAAACATGTCAGCCATCCAAAAGAGGTGGCCTAGGAGGGGCTTCGATGCTCATTCTATTCAACCATGCTTGTGTTATTATTACAGTTATTATTATTCATTATTGTTATTTTTATAGGAAAACTACCAAGGATACACAATTAATGTTTTTAGAAAGACATCTCGATCCCAACTAACAGCCCAGCCATCCTAAAGGGGCTTAAAGCTATACAAACTGTGATCAGCAGTACCAACGTTCAGCCTACTTCAGTCTATTCACAAAGACGGTGAACCAAGAGATGCTAGTAATATTTCATTACAAATATCAGTAAAATAGAAATATTGCTATAAAAACCTTTTTTTTTTTTAATAGTAATAGAACATACTTGGAGGGGCCTCTAAAAACATGCAAAATACATACAGTAAACATACAGTGCCAAGGTTGCCAAACTGTACCAAGGGCTGCAGAGGGTTAAAATATACATATTTAAGAGGTTACCATTTTTTCTCTGGCTTGGAATAAGGAAGGCTCTGTTCTTATTCCTGTTTTTTTGGTATTGTTTTAGTATTAGGCTGGATAAAAAGACCCCAGGCCCCCCCCCACCCCGATATCCAGCCCAAAACATTCACACTACAGAGTGCATACAAGCAAAAAGAGAGCACTGGCAGCTCATACTGGGTGCACAGAAAGGATCCAGCCAGGGTGTGGCTGCATTTGTAATTGTAAGCAAAACAAAAACAAACTACACAACCAGCCCTCATTACAGGCACTGTATACATGTCCCACTTCACATATGTAATACCTTCATGTGCTGTGACTCCAGCAGACATGTCCCCTCAGGCCCTCACACCACCGGTACCTTCAGCTCCTCGGGGTAAGATGATGTCGCGTCACCAAGCGCTGCGCGGCTAGCCCGGGCTAGTCTCTGATTGGCTGGTAGTAGTAGTGAAACGTGCCCTCCAGGACCTGCCCGCGGCATGAACCCAGAGGTGCCCCCTCCCCCGCGTGCCCCACCCTGCTCTCTGCAGCTGAGTGAGGACAAGGACTGAGAGGGTGCACTCTGCATCTGAGTGAGGACACGAACTGGAAATCTTATTAATTTATACAACTGATAAATGCATGATATCTGCACAGCTAGAGGTGAAGCTAAATAAATGCCTTAAAGCATGGAATGGGGCATCATGTCACCTGAATCAAAGTACAGAGGAGTGGGGAGGTTAAGCAGCAGTATTTTCAGTAAAAGAAGTCCTGGTCAGTCTGCAGTCTCAGCTTTCTGACATATAAAACGATTGTATCTCTTCCTCCAATTGTCTGAGTATTAGAAGTGACACATCCTGTAGTATTTCACTGGCAGTTTAACCCTTTCTGAGCATGTGTGTCAGGAGCAGGCATAGGGTGGCCGGGGTCAGATCTGCTGTCTATGCTGACCTTGACTCGAGGTCTTGTATGATCAAAAGCATAATTATCATATAATATACAGATTAAACAGATTGTCGGTTTGGTTACAATTCCATTTGTATACAGATGGTTGCCCTAAATAGTTTTTTGCATAAAATAAGCTGATTTTTTTAAGCATAACCTATTTTTTTTTACTTTTTTACTGTTTCTCACCAATATATTGTTACATAAACAATGTTTTCTGGGGATTTTTATTTCATTTTTACATTTTTTTTTTTTTATCAATGTTCTATGTAACTCAGAAGGGGGTTTTTTATCGGTTGCCGTGACCCATACACTGAAAAATTTACATAGTAGTTATGTGGATTAAAATAGCCTTCATTCAATCTTTTTCTACTTTATAGGCTTAAGTCTTTGGCATCAGACAGTCTGTATTTAACCTATTTTGCTCATATCCGGAATGGTGAGATAATAAGCCGGTTCTATTTGGAACATATGTCAGACTGGCTGGAACGATCAGCCCGTCCAATGCTCCGCTCGGCTCCCAGAGACCTCTATCTCAAACCAAGGCGTATAAGTGCCGTGTCTCGCTCCCCGCAGAATAATCGCGGGGCCAAGGGAGTAAATTATAGGCTTGGGACTTTACTGTCTCTCTCACCCAGAAGTTTAGATTATGGAATCTGTTATTGCAAGAACCTAATTTGGCAAATTTCATGCTGGCCGGAGTAACCGATTTAAGCGAAGTATGCGCATGATAGTATGCGGGACTTTCTGTCTGGGTCTAGCTAGGAGTGGGAAGTTGGTATCAGTTAACCAAGATTTCCCATGATGTTGACTCATTTAAAGTGTGGTTTAGCTGCTATATATTTGTCTGCGTAACAAGTCGTTGGCAGCAAGAGTCATTTTTCAAATGCGCAAGAGGTCATTTGTTCTCTCTTTAAGCCACCGCTGCATAAAACATTACTTTTACTGTTATTCTTCAGCAGGACAGGGCTGGAAAAAGTTATACAATTTTTAAATACATTGAAACATAAAAGTAAATGCGAAGATGACGTTTTGTTTAAGGATCCCAACTCACAGCTTTCTACAATTAAAGCTGTAGTACCGCTTGTGTAACATTTTAACGCCCTCTAGATTGTAAGCTCCTTTGAGCAGGAGCCTCCTTATCTCGTTTCTGTGTGTTACGTCCTACTTGTCTACCCATTATACAGCGCTACGGAATATGAAGGCACTATATAAAACAACAATAATAAAATGAACGCAGTCTAGGTCATTGAAGCAATTCATTTGGTAAATCAAATATAGCCTTGCAGAGCCCTGAAGTGTGTTTGTGTGCATAGGGTACCCGTGTTTAGGGGCACATAGACAGTACAGGCCTGCAATGAGGTGCTCTCGTGCGAGACGCGTGGCTCGTCTCTGCAGGGATAGGTGCACATTGCAGTCTTAGTGAATATGTGTAAGTCGGTACTTTGTACTCACCGCTGGTCACGTTCACGACTCCTTGCCGCGGGTGGAATGTTACGTCATTGTTGGTTTCCTTTAGCTTTCAGAAAAGGGAAAAGAAAGTGATATGAATTAAAAGGAGATCAACTAAAATTGGGGAAAATCTGACGGGTTGGATTTTTCGAGGGGTGGGGAAAATATGTAAAACTCTAAATAATGCTGATTGCTGAAATTCTCATTGAATTTATTAAAGCGATGCTATTATACATTATTACTTTAATATAAAGAAAAGGCGAGTCATGTTATGGGAAAAGAAAAGAAGAGCCCCAGTGTTAAGATATTGGGGGATGCTGATGAACGTGCTTATTACCTGGTGCCACCTTCGTGGGGGGGGGTTATTTAGCCAAGAATTGAGAAGTAGCTCACGATCTGGTGCTAGCGGAGCCAGAAAACGCTGACATAGTGGATGCAATTATGTTTTGATCCATAGGGGCCACATTACTCCCTCTTTTCTGTTCCAAAACCCGCACAAGAAACGATTGGGGCTGTGAGCAGGTGCAGGAGGGTCCCTTCTGGCCAAGGCGGGGGGGCTGTTCTCTCTCTTAAACCAGATGACTTTAGGTAAATAATTATAAAGGGGACCTTTGTGGGGTTTCCTCATTTTTTTTTTCTATTCGTCGGGCAACAAGCATTGCAGCTCCTAGAAAATTGCTCCATCGAAATAACAAACAGGGCCCATAGAGGGTGCGAGATCCAGCCGTGACAGGGAGCGCCTCACAGTAGCCAGGTCTACTTAGCTTGGCGGAGAGAATGAAGGGAAGCGTAAGAGTCTCTTCAGACTAATTGGCCCTCGTTCAGGAGGGGCTATCCCGGGTTTACGTTTTCTCGAAACCAAACAAATTGTTCCATGAATAGCAACAAGCGGTGAAGTCAGCCGGTGCCCGTCCAACCCGGTATTCTGTTATGTGTCACTCCGAATGGTTTCTGTCACATCTGACTCAATTACTATATCCCAGATTCTGCTTGTTAGCCGTAAGAGATGGAAACACCTAGCGTTTCACAGCATCAGGCTTTCCATGTAACAAATTCAAGCGATTTCAGAATTTGGAACATTTGCCCCGCTTATTTGTAATGCGGACTCCATAGGTGCCCCACCTCCATTCATCTATCCACGCATTCAGCTTACACCGCCACGCTCGTCATCAGAGACTCAAGGGGTCATCAAGGTTGGACTTGATGGGGTTTGAGACTTTTTTCAACCTGAATTACTATGTTACTATGATTTTCTTAATTGGGCGCATGGTAGTTTTTAATTTTATTATTTTTTAGCAAAAATGAACAATCTGGCACAGGCAACACTTATTCTTTACCTTCAGTACAATGTTACGTTATAGTGCTTAATAAAATGTATTTTTTTAATCTATCCATTTAAAGATGCCTAATATAAATTACATTTCTTACGGTTTGGTTATGCCTGTATACAGTTGCTCCTCTTATGTGATGAATTCAGAAACAAGGCTTTGAGGCTATCCCTGAAAAAAAAAAAGAATACGAGCCTGAAATGCGGTGTATAGCTATAGCATGAAAAGAAAAGGACAGATTAGGTCACTGAAACGAGTCTTATCGCATGTCGGAGCCTGTTATTCTGTATAATGTCATAATCACCTGTTTATGCTGAATCCTTGTAAAAGAAGATTCCAGAATGATATTTCACCGGGTTCCCCCCACATCCATTGAGCTGCTCCTCTTGCCAACTGGCTGCCCTATTAATACCTGATGGATGCAAGAAGACACATTGCTCTGGCTTGCGTAGTCAGGATGTGCTTTATCCGTCTCTCATACCTATCATTTCTTAATACAGAGCAAATCTCAGGATTTGTAAGAGTTTCAGTGTGTGAAATCTGCACAAAATGGAAAAATACAGTTTTACGTTACTTATTTTTCCCCTCGTTCATTCCACATTCGATTCATGTTCCCAGCTCAAAAAGAGAGGCAGCCAAGTTGGCAAGACGGTTCAGATGTCATCCTTTCCTTCCAGCTTCTACCAGATGGGCTGTGACTCTGCAACATTGATGGATCTAAAAAACACAACGTGGTTGTCGGTCAACCAAACGTGTTTATAGAAAAAAATAATAATAATAATTGTAACAATTAAATAAAACTGGAGAAAAATAAAAAGTAACAGGCAGGAATCACCTAGTGATGGGGTTAAATCAGCAGACTGGTTTCTTTGCTGCCTTAAATCACACAAAATGCTGTTCATCCTGCAATCTTTATTTAATGGGCTCTTTGTCCCATTTCTGCATCTTCAGAATTTAGAATTTACGGTAAAAGGATTCTCTTGGGGGCTTTTTAACTACTGTGACTCTGGCACATGTTTCTATATTATGTAACATATGTTTTGAATAAAAATGATGATAAAAATAGTAGTAGTTATAATAATAATAATCATAATACCAATAATAATAGTTATAATACTAATAATAATAGTTATAATAAAAAAATACTAAAATGTTACAAAATTATAGTTATAGTTATAATACAATAGTTATAATAAAACCAATAGTAATAAAATAATAGTTATAATTAAATAGTTATAATAAAACCAATAGTAATAAAAGTTATAATAAAATAGTTATAATAAAATAATTATAATAAAACCAATAGTAATAAAATAATAGTTATAATAAAATAGTTATAATAAAACCAATAGTAATAAAATAGTTATAATAAAATAGTTATAATAAAATAATTATAATAAAACCAATAGTAATAAAATAGTTATAATAAAATAGTTATAATAAAATAGTTATAATAAAAACAATAATAATAAAATAATAGTTATAATAAAAATATTAATATTTTCTGTTACTTCGTTCTGTGGCACATTGTACTGATTTGGTCCGATGTCTGCTAACTTATGTATCGTTCTCCTCTCTTGTTTTTGTCCATGCATTTATTGTTTACAAAAACCATTAAAATTTCAAGTGAAAAAAAATACATATTAATATGAAATATGAATACTTATAATAATAGCTAGCGCTATTTGCGATAAACATATTGCATGTATCTGGAAATCGGTCCCAGCATCACAAGCACCCCTTGTGGATCAGGAGCCGTGGTCGGCAGCATTACAATTCTCTGCATGACATCTCTGAAATCAATTGATATAACCCAAGCTATAAATAGCATTCATAAAAACTGATGCGTTGGGCCTTTAAAAGGGTGAAGCGGTACGTTGATTGCGTAAGCTGGAAACACGCCGGGCCAAACGAGTTGGCGAAATGTTTTGACAAGATATAAATAATTGCCTTTATGATTTGCAAATACACAGGAGGACTACGATGCGGATTTTGCACACACGGACGCAAATATGCTACGCATTAATCGCCTGCCTCTCTGCCAGCAGTGCCTGAAAAGCACCGAAGCAGGCGTTAAACGCCGAAGCCAAATGTGATTTGTCATACATTGAACATATTTTCCTCCATGCTGCACCGGGGTTTGAAACATAAAACATGTGCAAATTGTAACGAATTACAGCACACTTCTCTAAAATTGTGTTTTGTACTAACACGTCGTATATCATTGTCAGGAGAATGGATTCTCCCCTAACGTGATAGAAGAAAGATGTTTTCTCTCCTAATGTGATAGAAGAAAGGTTTAGGTTATGTATACATCGGCGCACTTCACGCCGATAGTCGGAACGCTGCACAGACTTTATTTTTACTAAACTCATTGGGGTAAAGAAAGCTGTGCCGGATTCGCCGTCCTGCGCCGCACATGTGCGAGATACACTTGTTTGGATTAAAACGGTCCACAAAAGAAAGAAAAAAAAGCAATGTTACTATTACATTTTCTGCAGAAAAAAGAAAAAAAAAGCAAAGATTACTCATTGGCAACATGTTCTTTTGAAATCGACTCAAAGAGAGAGTATTTTCTGTAAGGGATCTTTCATCCGGAATATATACAGGCTGGAATGAAGGAGAAAAGTAAGCGTATCTGTCGTAGCCAAAGGTTTAACCTCTTAGAGCCACTCGAGTTTTGTGATTCCTCTTCCTTCTCTTGGCTGCTGAGTTCTCATGACGCTGGATCACCAGTTAGACAAAATGCACTGTTGGGGTTGTTGAGAGTTTATCGGCAGCAGTGAAACATCATACCAAAAAAAAGTGTGTGCAGATCTATTTTGGTTTCAAGGAAAGGATGCTGTGACGATCAAAAACATTGGTCACCAATTACAAGTGACAGACGTGACAAGCGTGACCATGGCTGCCCGAGGCGGTAAGGAATCCTGGACTTCTGGGGCAGCCAATTCAGAACACTGACTACCTCCAGAACAACACAAGTTATGATCCGTACAGATTATTATACACTAATTACCATCCCCAATGTGTTTACTTGTTAACGTAGTTCCATGATTTATCATAAGAATGTAGCTGTTAAGAGCCAAGAAAACCATGACTTAAGTATTAGTTTTGAGTCATCTGACCCTTAGATCTGTTCTATAATTGTGAAATGTTTGGCGGCATCCATATACAAGCAATAATGTTCTAAAGATATTTGTCATACCATTATACTTTGTCATTTCTGTGTCCCAAAGCCGTATCAAGGCCAACCAAGGTCAATCCAATGGCAGGTACTGTGGGATTATTCACTTAACAGCAAGCTGTTGAATGGGGTTTATCTGTTCTGAAGGTTTTAACCCCAATTCAGTTATCTGGAAGAAAAGCTGCCCTGGCTTTTCCTGTTGTATGGTCATTGAGGTGAAGTTACTCCACAATAACCCATCCATAATTCAGATTGGATTTCTTTCAATATATGTATTGTTATAGTATCATGTTGGCTGTTTTCCTGGCGTTTCTCAGTGTCCATTTCTAGGATGGACTTCTCCATGGAGTTGAGATGTTCACCTAGAACTGGTTGGAGAGCATTCAGAGACCGCCATATGCATCAAAGGAAAGGAAGCTATAGAGCCTCGCTCTTCCCAACTCACATGTGCTGAGCCGATGCCAGTGGGAAATGGCAAAAGAAATGTACAAGGTCATGTATTACTAAAAATATAAAAGAGTAACATATGGTGTTAATAGAACACACAGCGTCAAGCCAGGCAGTTCACCAGGAGGGAGCGTTGGAAAGTTTATATCGTATATCTTGTCCTTGTGTTTTGCAACATGAGAAACAAGTTTAAAGTACAATTTTACCATTCACCCCCTGAATTTGTTTCTCCGCAAATCCCCCTGCACTCGAGCTTTGGTGTCAATGTGCATTAGTGGTGATTCTAGTTAGATGTTGTTGTTTATTTGCTGTGTACAACTCTTTTCCCCCCCAAACACTTGTTGGCAAGTTATAAAAGAAATCCCATGCTTGCCTTCAAGCTAATTCCTCAGACGGTTTCATCTGTTATTCAAGGAGAGCTAAATTACCATTACATGCATTGGAAGTACACAGAAGATTGAATTAGGGACTAGCCGGTCATCTACATGTCTCTGTTACTGGCAGCTCCAAATCTTTATGTTCTTTATGCACTTTTTTCTCTTGTATAATTTGCTTACCTTTTCTGACGTTAGTTGTTGCTCTAGTTTAGTAGACAATCCCCATTTCACTCTTCGGCTAGATGTATCATAGGGGATGAGATATTGTATTTCTTCTGACCATTTATGGACCTCGGCGATGGATCTTTTATGATGCGTTCTGTCAACAACCCACCACCAATGGCCAGACTCCATGATGTAGGAGAAAAAGGTTGACTTTCTAGATTATAACAGAAATTACATGAACATAAAATAATGTGATGATTTATTTAGTAAGGATAAAACGTAAACCAGACCTTCGCTCCATGGCCAGTTTGCAGTTCTGATGGACTGACTTTTACGTCAACATCCCAAATGCTTCCGGAGATAGCGTTGGCCACGGTAGCTTTCATTAGAAAGAGAAAGTAGGACATTCCTTGTACTGCCAGACGCACAACCTTCTGCAACATTCAAAGCATGGATGATACCTAAAAGGCCTTCCATACATGACACGTTTCTCTTATCTCTTCTGCTAATTGAAATAATTCATGGAAAATGTCTTCTAGCATTGCTTGCTTAAATTATAGTATATGAGGTAATGTTGAATCTGGAATGTAGAGATAGTAATCTTCCAACATGCCAACAATCCTCCACTTCTTCCCACCAGTGACTGCGCATCCACAGGTCAACCTGGGCCACGGCTCCCGAAGACCCACGGCGCCTACTTTATGCTCATTTTTGTTAATGTTGAATCTCCTATGATGTAAGTGGAGACCTTCGAGTGCTAAATGAGAAGTGTAGTTATTGTGATAAAGGCAACACTGGCCACACTTGCCATTCTTAACAAACTGGAATCCTAAACATTTTGCCCGCTTAAGTCCTTTTATATCCCCATACATCCCCTTTTCAGAAAGGTCTTAGCGGGTTCCTTGTGTCCTCCGGTCCCCATTGTTCCCGGATCTATGCAGGGTGTAGGGTCTCCTGCCCTCCCTATCGTGTGCCATCAATTCAGCCTCCTTGTGTTCAACTGAAGCAAGGAAAACTTCCTTCTTGTTAGCAGTGTTGATGTAAACAGTCACCTCCATCCTTACGTATCGGGAACATTTCCTGACATTAGCCTTCACAATGCTTTTCTGTTAATGGCTGGCCTGGCTGGAAAGGAACTGACTGCCATCCAAGTCAAATCAGGCTTGTCTAACACATTTAACTCTTTCCATGTTTGCTAGCCTACCAATGCTCTAATGTTTTGTTGGGTACTCCATCAACATGGTTTACAACCGCAGCTGAAAGTACCTACTATGTTAACACATTTACCGAGGGGGTAGACCATGTGATATTTTTAACGAGAGTCTAAAATTATGTTATTGCGTGTTATATCACATATAATAAAGCATACAAACTATACAAGATAGCTGCCCGGGCACATATTGTCCCAAAAAATCATCTGATTTCCACGAACAATGGAAATGGGTTTACTTTGGTGTTAAGTGATACTGCGGGAATTTAGAAAGAACAAACGTCCAACGCGAAGACTCTCTCTAGAATATTAACGCTCTGAAATCACGCTAAGCGCATTAAACACACCGACGTACTTTATTGCGGCTCCCCGAGGACTCGTTTAATTGTTACGGACAATCGTTTGCAGCTGGCTGCTTAATTGTTGGACGCTACTCAAATCTGGCACAGCGTCCCGTCAACATGATGGATCTCCCCCATCAGCTGGCTTGCGGAAAAAGTGTTTGCTTGTTTCACGTGTAATTACCAATATTATGTGCATTGTATAAAACAGATGTTTGTTATCATCTCTTTAGGTTGCACTCGATATTTCTGACATGATTACCCCGTTTCCTATTTCCTTTGCTGTCTTTGGGCTGCAATCAGCAACAAGAGATGGATTGTTAGCGTGAGACCGGTCCACAATTAATGCAGAATTAAAACTATTAACAGACAGGCACAGAATATGCACTTTGGCGCAAAAAATGGCTTTGACTTTGTCCGTTACCGAGTTTTATCAGTAGAATGATGACGTCATGTGAAACGATAAGTCGATAAACATCACACTAAAGTATAGGTGGCGAGAATACTGGACATAAAGCTTATAAAAGAAAATTACGTTTATTTCTGGAACGGAAACACTTTCGATTTCGAAATATATTTTACGGCCCTTTGAAAAACTTCAGAGACGCCAGCAAATTAACATGAATATACTACTTATTATTATTATATAGCGCCAACAATTTACGCAGCGCTTAATACAATACATATATTCAAGGGGTCTGACAAGAGGAGAATTGACAGACTAAGACAAACCGATACATTAGGTGGAGAGAGCCCGGCTCGCAAGAGCTTACAATCTTGATTATGTCCAGTCTACCCATTGTACAGCGCTACGGAATGTGATGGCGCTATATAAAACAATAATAATAATAATGAAGCTCAACTGAAAAAAACAAAAAACAAACAAACATTCTTTTCATGAAAAGAAGCATAAAGCTTATCGTTTCCAGCTATCACGTAGATTTTATCGATCACATTATCCAGCTGTAGGACCAGCGCATAGAGTCTGGATTCTTATCTGCTCACTTATTCTTCCCGTAACTTGCGGCCGGACCCGCTCTGCTTCCCGTCTTTGAAGTATTACGTCTCGGCTTCTAGTAGCTAGAAGATGACAGGAGTTACACCTCTCCGCATTCTTATCTCTGTTGGCAGTCTTTGAGTAGTTGACACCTCAGCAGCTTGATGGTCCTACTGGTGTGGCATTGTCCCCGGGGTGACCTTTTGACTTTCTGAAGTAGATACCTGAAACCTCAAATGGTTAGGATCAGAGAGAGAAGGCATATACTCATCTTCATCACCTGCCAAAGAACAGTTGTGAGGAAGCGGCATTTGGCTTATCTCAAATCGGTCTCCTCTATTCTTAGATTCCGACGCGGACCGTTCTGCTCGCAGAAATCATTACAATGCAGAGCATTGACGTATAGACATGGAAAAGTGTATATTGTGGTTCTTATACAGAGTGTTACATAATGAATTCACTCCAGTGCAGTACTCTGCCTTTATGTTTTTATAGATGCATATGTATTATTTTTATTATATTTATATAGTGGCATATAGATTGTACAGTGCTGTGGAATCTGTACGCCACTATTTAAATTTAATAAAAATAAAACGATATACATATACAGTATCTTAGCAAATTATACAATATACGCAGGAACATAGTGTGCTAATTTCACTTCCTACTTTGTCATTAATGACACCCTCTGATATGTAAGCATCTTGCTGGGGCATCTTCTCGTAGTCTTGGGTAGCTTTACACTGAAAACCCTTTTTTTTTTTTACCAACCTTTACTGTAGATTGTAAGCTCTCCGCGCCACATGTTTGTTTTCAGTTTCGGAATAAGTTGGGATTCTATAAATACACAAAAATATATATCCGTTGGTCAGAGTCATACATACGTACATACACGCATACTTACACTTATATGCGAGAGCCATACAGACAACTGCGCATGTGTGACTCCACTCCACCCACTGGGAACATTCTACGGAGCTCTTAGAATAATACAATTAAATATGAAAGGTTCTGAAGATGAAACGAGAAGCTGCCTCCGTAGAATATTCTCCCACAGAGCTGGGCCTACCAGCCCCGTGTAACTTTGATTTTCTTTTTTCCCAAGGAGACCTTTTTAAACCTGACCTGCGGCGCACGTTCAACTTTTTTTGATCTTTCATATTTATATAAGAGCAGGAATCATTTTTTACTGCAGTTTGCCGAGCTTTTTTGTTTCATCCGCGAGATAAATTTGACGTTTGCCTGAAAGGGGCCTTTGCCATCTCAAAAGTGGAAACCTCTGCATTTTTGCGCCCCCCACCCCCCTTTTGCATTTACTGTAAGTTTATTTAATGACACGGCAAATATGTATATTTAAAAAAAGCTAGAACTCATCAAAAAAACCGATACCTAGCAAATATATTCCAGGATAAACAGGAAAAACTCCACTAATTCATAGCAGCTGTGCTTTGGGGTCAGCGGTGGGATTTACTACCAGGCAAATAAAACTCAGAGTCAGTATTTATGGAGGTAATGAAGTTAGTCACCACTTCAAGAAGAAGAAGAAGAAAAAAACCTTGAAGGGTATGCACAAATACATCAATTGTCCAAAATAACGGGTTCCAACAATTCACACAAAACAGGAGATGCCCCAAAATCATAGAGAGAAGGGTTGAGATATGGGGTAAATGGGCCCATTATGTGTCTAACCTACCGCGCTTTCATATTTTCCATTAGAATTGCTGGATTTCCAGGGATACAGAACACTTTTCTCCCAACGTTCTTCATTCTCTTTATACCACCATCAACAATTTCTTGGCTTTTATCATTTTTAATAAGGACTAAGTGAAATATTAGCCATGTGTTTCAATATGAAATCTAACTAAAATACCTTCTTATTGTATGTTCTTGAAGGGTTCTCGTCTTAAGCTCCATATATTTTAGTTTTTTTAAGACTGGTGAATGCTTTTAACCATTAAGAGTAGAGGAAAGATCAGTTATCCAGCTACAGGTATCCTTTAAAAGCTGCTTCCTATATATATATATATATATGGCTTATCGGTCATGGAAGTTTTACTTTATCATTAAAGACTAAGTTTAGATGACTATCAACACCAGAAGTGTCCAAAGAAGTCTTCTCAGATACCAGCGTTGGCTCGAAAGTACAATGATTACATCCCCCTTGCAGACACATGTATATAGCGTGTACTAAACGCCGCTAAGTAATGGCATGTGCTAAGCCAGGCAGCATTCATTATGTTAATGACCAACTTTTCGCAAGAGTGTGTGAAGGCCTGTGTAGGAGCCATTCATGGCTTAGAGGGCACTTATCTCGACGGAGACAAACGACTTCCTACAAAGTGTATCTATGTGAACGGCTAATGTCAAGGCCTAGTGCAGGGTATTGAGCCGCGACATATTAAACGTATATTTGGTACACCACATACGTTCTAGAGTTTCAAGCTAGAGACCTTAGTTATTGAATTTGGAAAACGGAGGACATGAATTGTATCAAGAGTTACACGATGTGCTGGAGTCATGCAAAAATCTTATATTACTGGAAGGAAAAGTATTATATACAGTGGGACATCTCCCTATAGGAACAATGTATGGACGCACATGTTGTATATTATATCTGTAGCTATAAAGACTCTACTGTCGAATAGGATTGTAAAAGCGATGGTGTTGAGCAACGGGGGGTTTTATCTGTTCCCTGTCTCCGTGCGCCACATTCTCACCACCACAACGTCCCTGGACACTCCTTTTCCACGTTCTGCAAGCCACGGAGCCGTGTTACATTATCACATTAAACTTATGGAGAACCCTGATGATAAGACAGGTCCCTGCTGAATTTGTTAGGTTTGCGGGTTGCGTTTCTGCCGTTTTTTTCGCATTCTTTGTAATCTCGGCGAGAGTTCTGTCTCCATTCCTTCCTTATAGCTTTCCTCTAACCTGCTGGAAAACACAGGACGGATTGAAAGATTCTATCAAACTTTGATTTTAATACCTCAACCCGTTCTTTCCGCAGAGATTTTCCTTCTTTTCAGCAGTTCGTAGATTCCAACAAAAAATAAAAAAAAGTCAGGAAGTGGTGTACCGTACTCTATATAACTGAACACAGAGCCCCAAAACATGTCATCTGACCTCAGTTTATTTTTCCTGATCTGAATTTTGTGCAATTTATTTCTACAGCTCGTGGCCAACGTATTATATCTTCGAGATTACATGAGGTTTGGTGCTCTACTGAAATTGTATTTTGATAAATATGTTCTGGATACAAAACTGAATTATCATTTGGTTTGGAAAAAATAAAATACAACTAAAATAAAAAGCGGAACTTCCGTTGGTTTGGGTAAAGCATGAAATTGAGATTTCATCTATGAGATTTCTCCACTTTTGTGATTCTTCTAAAGGTCTATGGCAACGCTCGCACTTTGACTGGTTATGGGTTTCTGGAAGAGGAAAACAGTTGTAAACCAAGAATAAACTTTAAAGTACCGGTAATAATTGGTTCCCATTGGAAAGTCGTTTGTGGATCAACTTTTCAGTGCATTATCCATGTGTCATCCAAGTGGTTGAAGTTGCTCTCTGGGAAGCTAACTGAGCCTTAGTAAGTCATCCATTTAACTGGAAAAGTCTCAGCTTCACGAAGGAGAATTTCCACAGGACGATGAAAGCTTTGGACCAGTTGTTTATTGTTTTTAGTGTATATATAGGAATGAAACACTGGTTCAGAGCTTCTCAAGGAGCTCCTTGGACATCCTGATCTGGTGTTTGCGTAGCTGAACCCTAATAACCCAACTTTATCTATGAAGATGACAATTCATACCCCACAGAGTTCTTATAACAGACGCCGCCACTGACAAAAAGAATAAATAGGAGCTTATTGTGGTCAAAATATAGCAAGATTAAACTTAAAGTATGAGAACTTCTCAGCCCTGAATGTTTTAATGTCCATGTCTCAGAATATTCCAAGACACCTTAATATCTGTTAAAGCGACCACTTGCTTGGCATGTAATGCTAAGCAAGAGGTTGTCCGGTCTTAATAAAGCACATAAGTGTTTTCATAGAATCTAAAACTCCCATCTTCGATATTCACAAATTCAAATTTTGACTTTGAGACGCGCTTTAAACTTATGGAACCAGGAGGCAGATAACCTCCAGGATCAACAGAATAAACTTCTAAGTACAAGTAACAGAAACAAAAAGACCATTAAGACGCTGCCTGGCGCGCACCCAACGATTTACCGTAGGGAACCAAGAATAAAACGTATTTTATTTTCAGCTTGGCTGAAGCCGCAGGTTGCCGGACGTACAGAAAACCAAACGTATAAAAGGGAAAAATCCAGTAATCTTTGAAATATACATTCTTTAAAGGCGTGTGTGCGTGTTACAGAAGTGCATCATAATCGCGAATAATACGTTCCTTGTTTTAGTAGCCACACTGTCCATTATACCGGTTCTTCCCCTGCATTTTGCAGGCAGCCTACGCAAGCCATTATTAAAAGAGCGTCTCGCTGTTGTTTTAATTACCGGGCAAAGCGTGATGACGATGTGTTTGAGGAAGAACGCTCATCAGCATGATGGACACGTCTGCCAGTTCGGTCTTGTAGAGCAGGGAATGTTTGCTTGACTTGGTGCGGAACTGCGCATTCTAACTCCCATTACCCTGGGGCTGAATGTAGAGAAGTGACAACAAATTACTGTCCTTAATAATTTTCTCTCATTGACCTACTTTACCGATAAATGCATGTGAACTTTAAGGGGTTAACGTTATCTGAAGTCCTTAGAATTTATAACCTAGCACAGATAGCTATTAAATTACATTACGTTTATTTAAACATCACCAGAAGATTCCGTAGCGCTGTTACAACAGAGTCGGTAAAATAATTTAAAATCACGCACGGTAACAAAGCGGTACAAAATGAGAAGAGGGCTCTGATCCCTGGAGCTTACAATCTAGTCGGTGGTGGAAGGGGTAGCGAAACAATAGGAGAGGACGGCTTGGATGGGGATGAGTTGGTCGAGTCAATATTAGGCTAGCTAGGGTTTTTGTTCTGACATCTGAAAAACCTAGTTTATTTTTCTTTGTTTTATAATGTTTCTCCACCTTATTTCCGGATTATAATGCATCCCTTTATATCCTCATTTTTCTTTTAAGATGTCTGAAGTCCTGTAATAGGTTTCTTCTTCCATACAGACAACAAAAACAGCATGGCGGCTGAATGAGGCTCAGATCTTCTAACCTATATGAAGTCCTAATCGTACAGGCCGATGGATTTTCCAGCACTTCCTGTTTATATATCGGAGGTATATATCGGAGGTGCGAGGAACACCGGCGTTCTGATCACGCAGACTTCCCCCTTCATCAGAAAGCAGTCACAACCCATGCAGGATGGTTTGGCAGCACAAGAATTAATATATATTTCCCTCTTCATAACACCATCTTTGATCCTTTCCACTTCAATGTTGTCTTGTGCCAGCATCGTCCATAGCGATTGAATTTGACTACGAGGTTTCCACATTCCTGGCGCTTCAAAAAAGGCCTGGATATTCTTGAGTACCGAGACACACGCTCCTAATTGAAAAACAAACTGCACCTGAAAGGATCCCGCGTGAAAAGATCCTTTCACACGCTCTTTGGAAATGTGGCAGCTCCAAACTTATTTCGGTTTACCCCTTACTTCCCGTGTCAATGGCTTCTCGATACATACAGCTGCGTCTCTGGCAGGCCGCACATGGCGGTGCCGGCCCGTGATGCATTATATCATTGTCATAGTGATTTTTTTTTTTTTTCTAATGAATTAATTATAAAAAAGGAAAAATTTAATTGTTATTCCACAGAAGAAAAAAAATCTTCTTGTAATAAAAAACATGCATAAGGAGCTGCAGCTGCTCCCTAAGTTCCTAGGACTTGTTTTATATTTTATTGGTATCTGCTCCGCTAGAGCTTCAGGAAGTTATATTGTATCAGTAAGTTTAGCTTGTTTTTCATAGAAAGGATACTACGTGAATGTTTTCTCTTAATAGGCAGTCTTTTTGGGATTTTTGATTCATGCACAAAATAGAAAAAAAAAAAGGGAAATAGTTCAGGTCGGCATTTTACCTTGTAAGACCTTGTCCTGATTTATATAGAGAAAGGGAATTATCCATGGCGGTATCCTGTGAGACCTGATTCATTAGCTAGAGGAAAGAAGCGACCGCCTGGGCTTCCCTGCGCAGATGGAAACTCCGGCGATGAGTGACCGGCTGGGATGAGCAACCAAGCAAGCCGCTGGTCCTTCGCCAGGACAGAAATCGGACTGCAGTAAAACCTAGATATGTCATCAAGATCTTTGGTCTTTCCTGAGTACTTGCTGGAGTTTTTGTCGACACACTGATATCGGTTCATTACACTAAAAAAAAAAAGTACAATACAAGACGCTCCATGGTGCTTAGAGGGCCTTTCATGAAATGTCCATCATAAAACCCATGTGTGATAGGATATTTTGTCTAATAGATCTCATGATAGATGAATTCTGCTTTTTTAACCCCGTAATGACAATGGGCAGTCCCTAAACCCATTGAAAACAATGCATTTTGAGCCCGTACGGGCTTTGTCATTAAGGGGTTAATATACATATAAATGGGAAGCCATTGCTGTCTCAACTTTTTGTGTTGCTTTTTCTGATTCTGCTAGTATTTACATTCAGATACGTGAATCTTATTTGTTGCAACTGTTCACATCTATGGCACACGCCACATGTAAGTGGATAACACTTCCCTAACTACGGACGTTTTGCTATCTGTTTAAATTGTGTCGGCCGGCTACCTTCTAGACTTCTATTAAATACCAGCTGCTGCAGGACTACATTTCCCATACTCCTCAGCCTGCCCCTTAGCTGAAAGAGCATTATGGGAGATGTAGTCCTGCAGCAGCTGGAGGGCCGCATGTTGGACGCCCCTGTACTAGCGTAAACCATTCAGAACTAACGGACGACCAATCCTCTAAAATTAATTTGCATTTACCCCCAGCCCTTTATATCTACTGTCTTGCACTTCTTTTTGCTCTGCTTTTTTGTTTGTTTTGTTTTGTTGGGTTTTTTTACTATAAAACTACACTTTAGTCGTTGTCCTCAGAGGAAGTGGAGCTCAAGGTAAAATTAGAACAAAACTGAATATTACGGGAACGTAAAACTGAGCTACAGCACAAAAATGGCATGTCTGCCTAAAAAAATAAAATAAAGGTCTGGAGAAATATGTAAGATAATATGCATATTGAAGTTGACATATGAGCAGAAGGGGTATAATTATGGAGCATACAAAGTATTTAGTGGTATGTAAAATAATCTCTCTGATTATGTGTGTGTGGGATGGGGACTTTGCTTTTTCTTGGAGAATCTATTCATTATTTTTAAGAAAGTTTGACAAATTATCATATGTTATTCCCATTCTCCTCAAGGCCAAGAACTGCTATTTGTAAATTGAAGGATTTTGATTAAATTGAAGTTTCGGTGCATTTGCAAACAACATTGGCTTCCGTACACATAAACACAATCTAAAGGCCCTGTACACAAAAGCAAACTGTGGGTTCACGTGGAAATATGTTAGGGGACATCAAAGACCTTTGGTTTTGTGACGTTAATTACAACGAATTAACTAAAAATAATATTTGCATGGTAAATATAGCCATCGTGTAATGTAACATTCTGAAGCTACAGCAAAGGAACCCTGTTTGGAATGTTGGCGCCCAAGATGTCACCACGTAAGGATTCAGAACCCAGGTCAGGGGAAATGGGGCACAAAGTATACATTAAAGCTTTTCATTATGTATTACATTAATTATATATAAGCCAATCAGGTTGCAGCGATATTCAGCATGTGATGATACCTAAGGAACTATTTAATGCCCTTCTGCCATGACCCTCGTATACCCGGTCCCACACTGCACTTAAAAATAATAAAACAATCATAAAGTCGAAGTAATTACTCCTAATGAACTGGATGACTTTTGGAAGATGTTGCGAGATTTTAACTTGCACCTAAAATACCCCATGACCAGCCGTATAGCCATAGCTTTGTGCCACTCTATTTATATTGTGTAATAAAAGAGTTGATATTGGTTTTATATCCCTCTGACAAGGACCCCTTTTGTGTGTTTTGCGATCCACCATACTAAATTGCAAATGATTACCAACACACAATTTGTGGACTCGCCGCAGTCCACAAAAACGTATAAAAATAGCACTGAACCTAAAGCGACCTTTGAAACAAAATAGTGTTCTTTTGGGAAGTGACTTGTTCCCCTGACTCATCTGACCATTGGAACTCTGCTTCATGTTACATATAGGGGAAAAAACAAATGATCATCCAAAAATCTTTACCAGTAACATTAATTCTAGACCATTATTGGCCACTGTCCCAGTCAGGTTAGATGCAAATGTCTTATAGGAGACCAGTATGTGATGGAACTTGATTGAATTACTCTTTGTAGTAACTCTCAATATGACTATGGGTAGTAACTACTACCCATATTAAACTTCTTATAAAGGTTGGCTTGCTCATTTACATAAACTAACCTGGACTTGCCAATCATGGCAGCCTGATAATGTATGCGTACATCTCATTTACTTGAAACTTTCAATCTAGATGCCCCTTATGGATGGGGTCAGTCTGAGACCCCCACTGAGATGCTCTCTCTGTAATTCTATAAACGAGCTAAAAGCTCAATTCAGAGACACTTAAATATTGAGCTTCGTTCTTCTGGCCAAAGGTGTTTAGTTTTTATTGTTGGCTCAAGAACCATCTCACGGACATAATTCCGATGCTGAAAGTCTTAATCCGTCCGCTGCCAGTAGCACCTTCCGTGTATTTATAGGGATAGGAAATTGCAGGCAGATACTTTTAAGGATGATGGACTAGTTTTCTGTATAACTTTCTATCATGTTTTGTTAATTATATTCCCTGTCCTCAGAAAATCTGAACATTGTCTGAATCCTACAGACACTTTGATTTTCTGCTCTTACTGTCTGGTGGAAAATAACCAGAGGACGTTTATTGGCCAGCTGCGTACAGTGAAAGTCTCTTCGCCATTCTATACCAGATAAGTTCAGCCTTGTTTGTTTTCATTTGGCTCTTCAAACTATTTCAGCTCGCTGCGCGCGCCAAAGAGCAGTCGTGGACTAGAAGTGGGGAAAAACAAGGCCTACTCTTGATGAACTAGCAAAGAAGTGCAATATCCCTAGGACCCAAACCTTGAATATTTCATATCCATGTGTGAACAAACCAAAGACAACACTACATTTCCTATAGGTGCTATATATATATATGTGGACAGCCATAAAAAAGAGGGTATTGGTATCTAGAACTAATGTAGCAATAATACCCAATTATCTTAATAATGTGCCTAGAGTATTATTTGGACAGGGCCAATATTGAGCTCCTACACTTCAAAAAGGTTTTGGACTCTAGTTTGCCTTAAGGGTGCTCTTGAAGCTGGAATTTAGGGGGGGGGGAATGAAGGTACGCACACTAAACCCCTACGATCTCTAATAGTTTTTACATCGAGGACAACGGCGGTGGCTGCCGTTGAGGTCTAGGACAATGTGAAGGGATAAGTAACTTGCTTTACGATTTCTAAGTGTAGTTAAGTGGAGTGCTCAAAGTTTGCTTTATGTGTTTTTTTTATTCTAACAATTTGTTATACTTTTTATTTAATGAACCCAGACATGTTTCTTGTTTGTGGGTGGCTGGAACTTATGAAGAGGACTTTTCAACGACAGAAACCCATAAATAATGCCCTTGCTCTCTGTAGAAAACCAGACATTTATTTTATCCCCGTAAATGGTTTTATTATAAATAAATGGAAAATACATTAGCAAAATAAATAAAGGGAAGATTATTCAAGCAGCTTTATTATAGTTAATATTTTATGTATGGATGGAGGGCCTTTGATGTCACATGCCACATGTCTCAGAGCTTTATTAACTTGATCTTTAACACATGAAATAACATAAAACGAGTCTGTTGGTGTCATTTGTCAGAGTGGCGGTAACATGAACGATGTTGTAAATATGTTTTGCTTATTTTTAAAAAGTAAACTAATGGATTTAATGGAAAACCGTTATAAAATAATAATATACCTTCTTATAAACACATTCGCATTTCAAACATGTCGTAGAGGAACAGCAGCCACCTCTGGTAGAAACCAAGGCCAGACTGGGGAAAGCCAGTGGTCTCCAAATGACACACATGTACGTGTTTAAACATTCACAGCGTGCAGCCATGTGTATCCAGAGGACGGCCGCACAGTACTGGCCTTATGGGCCACATGCTCACCTGGCATTTGTCCCAGGTGGCCATTCTGGGCCTGCTATGAACCTGGTTGCATCAGTCTTTAGACACGACGGCGCATACTAAAGAATGTTCCGGACTTTGGCTTCCAGCCTTTGGAGAATAAAACCAATTTTATACAAATAACCACTCAAACAGTCCAGCCTCTTCGCCTTACGTTTAAACTTGTGTGTTAGAAATCCATTATTCGCATCTCCATGTTCATTGTTGGGAGACACGATCTGCTGACCAATACTTTTCTTCCTACTGGACCTGTTACATCTGAGATCTTCTACTTCCGCAAGTAATCCTCAGAGCTGAGAAAGGCCTTACTTATTGAAACCGTTATCCCCCATGTTCCTCGTGTAGTTTCATATGTGTTCAATTCAGCAGCTTCATTAAAAGATCTTTGGGGTTGCACGGTTTCAGATGCCTGCCCGCGGTGTTCTCCTCATCATGAGCTTCCTATATTAAAGAAGTCATCTGGTCACACTGTCGCCGCTTCTTACCAGTCCTGATGTTCCCACAAACACCTCTTAACTTGCTGGAGGCTTCCGGCTAACCCAATGTAAGGATTTTTTTGTCCGTAGGGCAGAGTTCACAAGGCATGCTGTACAAATTAAAACAAAGAAATACGGTCCCAGGGAATTCAGACCACAGATTCTCTTTTCCTGTAGCTTCCTTCATTTTTAGCAATATGTAAACCCCACGGAGATAGAGACACCTGGTCTCAGGAAGCAGAACGCAAAAGAACAATACAAGAAGTGTCCTCGATGATTGTGAGTGGCCTCTGTAGTGTAAGCACCTCAGGGCATTTCTCGGCCTCCACGTGATATAACTTACACTAGGATATTTCAGGGGGAGATGCGTTAAACACCGCACTCCTGGGCTGGTTTCTGTGTGGTCTGGGAAGGGAATGAAGACGTAGGTCTGTTTCCCCCCGGATTTGAAATAACAATGTGGGATGCTTGTTGAGCCGCGTAACCTCGGAATGATACAATCCCTTTCTTTTATGGGTATTGAATGAATTAGAATACGATCATCAAATGTATCTAATAATAGTTTTCTTTCGATGCAGCCTTTGTGGACATTTCAACAGTTGAACCCCATTTAGCTAAATCTTCAGTAACTTAAGTATCCAGAGCTCTTACCGTTTTAATGCCATACTTTTCTGCCACCACCAATCATTTTGTCAAATATTGACCCGTTTCACCCCGTTCCTTCCGTTACGGTTGCTCTGGATTTCTGGAGAGACGTGAGGCCCGGTCTCTCTCCGTTGTTAAGTCGACCGCTTGGAACCGTTTCAGACATCGGACATTTTTGGGAAGGTGACAGGCCCTAGCGGGACATCTTAGCTGTGATCCTGCAGCACCAAGGGAGGAAGGAGCATGGGATAAAAAGAAACGTGAAACGTGTTTTATTTCAAAGTGGTTTAAAGCAAAACCCTTGTGAATAGAAGAGAGAACGCTGCCAGCTTATGAATATTACTAATGCTGTAAACTGGATAGCGTACTGAAGACGGTAAAGGAGAGGGAGCAGTAACGCCGTCTATATTATACATAATAGTATAGATAGACTTTCTATATGTATAGAAAGGTACTGATGAGTTTTAAAAATTAAAATAGTCTTCAAAGTGCTACATTTTCTATTTGGTGAACTTTAGTGAAATGAAGTAACATTGGTTAAGTAACCATGAGTATAATGGCACCAATGCAATTGTAATATCAATACTTACATTTTGTTAGAGTTTTGTTTTTTTCTCTAAGTATATTTAACACGTTAGCTGAAAGGAAAATTCTCCTTGGATGGATTTTTGAAATGTTGGCAACCTGTTCTGCTTTTTTTGCTTTTTTTAATTGGCGATGCTCGTTGAAACCTGAGCATGCTGGAGATTTTACCGATTATGTCATATTAAATACTTCTTTTTTTTTTGTTCTGCGCCGGGCCAGCCGCTATGGTTGGTTGTTAACCATTTCGGCGTCGCTTTAAGACATTATGCCTACATTAATCCACGGGGGATCATGGCTGTTCATGGGATGTGGGGGACACGTGAAGGTGAAGATAAAGCACATCTCTCTGTGATTTCACCAAGGTGACTTTGTGGACGCGACCGGCTGCTTTAAGAGAGCGTGCCAAATGGGATGTGAAGTATTTATGAACGAGGGATTCATGTTGGACGCTGAAGTGTACAAAATGATGAAGAGAGTGCAGACATGCTGATAGACATTGTATGTTTGCTAGATGTTATCACTTTGACAATGCAAGCCGGGATTTCCTGGTCTTAAATCCATTCTTGGCATCTCTCTTCTATATGGATAGAAATGATATATTTCACTTATACTTATTTGTATAACTCTTTGATGCGAGTTCTTAGCCATTTCAGTGCCTGAGGGTTCACACGGAAGAAACAAACTCAACTGGTCTAGCAGCACCATGCCAATTAACCCTTTAAAAGTATAGACTACTAAATTAATGTTGCAGCTAAATTATTGTAAGCACAGTGTTACTTTGGTACAGGTAAAGGCTCTTGAGGTGCGTTGCCCGTCCTTCACGACGCTTTGTACTGTAAAAATGTTCTATTTTGAGGCAAGAGCGATTTACACGTGTACCGCGCATGGGAAATGGATAACCAATTTCTCTTGTGCAAATGATACAAGTTTGTAAATCCTATTGGATGAACTTGATGGACGCATGTCTTTTTCAGCCTATGTAACTATGTAAATATGTAACTATTCCACTTTTGCCACAAGTGGGGCATTAAAGATTTGGAGCCACATGTTTAGCTTCATATGGCTAGGCAAATACTTGGCTATTCAAAGCCTACCACCACCTGAAAAAATGGCTTACCTTCTGACATTTGTAACTAATCCAATTCTAACCCAACCTATACGGATTTTTGCTTTCACGCAGGACAACTAAAGATCCAGTCCCATTGCACGTTAACTACCATCGCCAACACGCAGTTCAAATACTAAAACGATATCTTACAGGTTCTTTGACATAATTATTCATTAGCTTGTACATTTCATTATTCCGTCGTTTTGTACTGTACAGGAAGAAAGCGAAGGAATGGCGGAATAAGCCAGCGTGCGCTGCTTTATGGCCTCAAGCTTTTTAAACGCAGCACATGGTGAGAAAAGTATCTCATAAAAAGTGTAGGGTTTGTCAAAGATGAGACTCCGGCTAGATTCTCGTCTCCTCTCCCACGTCTTATGTTTCACGCTGTCTATGGGAACATCGGGAGGCTGGGAATCCTTTGGGCCCTCTGCCTAACATAAAACACCTGTGTGCAATGCAAGCATAATTCTATCTTTTGTTTTCCAACACAAGGGGCAGCTTATTGATGCAGCAAGACCGAATCTGACTTATCACCTCCGAGCAGAGACAGGGAACGGGCATATTGTTGCATTTTGTTCAACAATATTTTGACATGCTGATTGAACCAGTCTGAGGCCTATGTTACATTGCAGTTCCCCCCCACTGGTGCGGCCCTCAGGCCAAAATTCATCAGCACCTGTCCATCAGTACATCTGGCAAGTCATATGGGACAGGTTTTCGGTCCTTTTAACCCCTTTTTCTGAAGGTAATATATAAATAGTCGTATGGGTTTTACAGGGAAAAGGTGAAGAAACGCCTCATCTCCATAATTTAGTTCTGTAAAAATTACCATTTGCCGGCTCACATCACCCCCTATACTAGCTGTCGGTTTGTGGTACTTTATATATCGTTGTCTGCCTGATCTTTGCAACCGATATCAGAAAATCACCAGATTCAGAGGTTTAAGGGGATTTGAATCGGTCATTTAAATAATGATTTGTTTATCGGCTTGGTTTAAACAGAAACTCGCAATAACATATCAATTCCAACAGCGCCAGCATTGAAATGTATCACATTGTATTCTTTTAGTGTGAATAATAATAATAATAATACTACATAAAGGATAACAGGTCAGTAATTAGAACCAATTCATCATTGTAACGCTTTTATAGGAAGGGGTCTGATGAGCCAGATGGCTTTGTTTCTCATGTTCTCTGTCCAGGAAACTATCCATTAGATTGTAGTTTATTACAGACATGCTGTTTCTTTTTAGTTATTGAATATTTTTAAAAACAACACAAATTTAATGCAAAAAAAAAAAATTAGCGCAAGCTTTCTTATATATATAGTCTGTTTTATGAATCTGGGCACACATTTTATATAATGTTGGTACGGCTCTTTATGATGAAAGTGTATTTTAGGGGTAATTAGCTTATGTAAGTAATGTGAAGGCATCTTTAACACCTTCTGGTTTGGAAAAACGTAAAGCTGGACCTACACGGAGATGTAACGGGGAGCATATACCGTAGAGTCTGCCGGGCATTCTTGTGCGTCCAGTTTGCATAAACTTCTCATCCCTGGTATCCATTTGGGTGCCCGTAATGTGTTTCAAATAAATGTGCGATAAGACTTGTAAATTGGTACCACGGCTCAATTAAAAGCAGAGACCACCCACTACGAGACAAACATAATTATCGCCGGTGTTTATTTACCTGTCAATTAAGACCAAGGGCATTGACGCACGCTGCAAGCTCAAGCTGTTGAAGGAATGCATTGATTTAGCATTTTTGCATGAATTAAGCCAGTGAGCGACAACTTCGTGTGAATGGAAATCCTCTCTTCTCTCAAACGGCCGCACAAGAGGGAGATGGCACTGGGAATATCCTCGCTGATGAAGAACAGAGCGAGACTTGCTACCTGCCGAAACACTTCAATGGACAAAGGTTTCTAACAAAGCTGTATATTTAGGCCTGGGAGATCATACAGACTGAATAATCTTTCAAGGGAAGCTAAAGAGGGCTCTGCAGCTCATGTTAACCCCTTAATGACAAAGCCCATACATGTACGGGCTCAAAATGCATTGTTTTCAATGGGTTTAGGGACCGCCCATTGTCCTTATAGGGTTAAAATACAATGCCCACGATGCTCAGTAATTATACTAAACAATAGTATTATATATATATATAGATAAGCGAGGATCATGGGAGTTGTGCAGCAGTTCAAGAGCTGCCTGTCGGCTCTTCTGAACCATAATTCATTTGTGCATTTTGTCCGGCCATTAGCACCATTAAAGGATATATCTATGCATCCTTTGTTGGGTTTTAATTGCTACATCCATTCTAATTGTAAGGAAATCGGGTTATAACATTGCAAGAAACATTTATTTTCTGTAGAGAGGTCATCACAGAGTATTGATGTCTCATTAGTCCTGCAGACATTAGGCTTTCAGGTTAATGCTGATATAGCACGCTTTTCAATTGTGTGCTTTAATTACCGATAAAACAATCATTAATGGAATCCTGACGCTTACAGCACAATCATAGCGGCTGATGTGTAGAGGATCGTCCTCCGACGTGGTGCAATGTCTCTATCGTAATGCCAACCCTACCCATTTACTACGGGCCTGACTCGGCCTGCGCGCTCATCGTACCAAAACACCAGTGACCTGCTAACGACTCGATCAAAGGATCATTTCTACTACTTCTCAGCGGTATTCCACGCGGCTGACTACTCACTTGTCACGTAAAAAGCTTCCTCTCTTTCACCAGATTCTATATCTCCTTCCTAGTTTAACGTATAGAACTACTCTCGGTTTTCAGACTTGTCCCTAAGGCCGCTGAATCTGTATTACGCATCATTGGTTGGTGAACAAACACCTTGTTTTGTTTTGTTTTTCCACTTTCTCTTTTTGTCATGTCAGTGTCTTATTATCCTCTGGTTTTTGATGTTTGCTGGCATATATTTCAAACAGGCCATACATTGTTAACTAATTTCATTCACACCTGAAATGGGTTCTGAAAATATCCATAGTCCCGGGTACCTTGGCTGGCGGCTGGCAGCGTTTTACATGCTTCAATTAACTGGGTTTTACTCACATGTTGGGCCAAGATAAATCAGAATAAACAGAGTTAAAACCTGAGATGACACCTCTTTGGTATTTAGTTGAGAATTCTAACATTGTGTCTGCTTTAGCGAATAAGACCCTTTATCCGTTCATCCATAAACAGCACCCACAATCTATTCTTCTGGGAAGATTTGTAAATCTTTTAAAAGGTGTGCGGAAAACAGAAAACATGCAATGGCCATGGGGAGGATTAATACCGTTTTGATAATGTGTTTAGACAAAGACGCTTTAATAGTTTTTTTTTAATAAAATGCAGAGTGAAAGACTTTTAAACATATCAAGATTAAAAAAAATAGTGTAAAAATTAACTTTTTACATAAAAAGTTTTTAATTATTACCACATTTTAAAACCAATGTTTTGGTCCCACTAAGAAGACCTTCATCTAGGATGTGTATATATTTACATATTACATAGATATTATATTATAGGACTTTCATCAGTGTATATTTTCCAAACCAATGTATCTCGAATATGAAAAGCTTGTTTTTTTCCCTTTTTTTTGTGAGACATTCCTGTTTCCTGCCTTGATATCCCGTGAGCCATACACGGAAAATCAGCTGTGCAAGCAGAACGTATACGCCGGAGGTCTTCTTGGCACTGTGGATCGTGTAGCATGGAGAGAAGCCCCCCAGATCGTAATCACCTATAGGCAGAGAATGACCCTTTTGCCCTAATAACCAGCCAGGTGCTCTAGGCGTCCTACAAGCAGCCGCCTAAGAATAATAATACATTTTCTATGGGTTTCCATCACACCCTTTACGCTGTAAAATAGTGCTGCGAATGAAACTAATTTCATTTTTATTTTAAACACTACTTTGATACTGAAAATAGTAATTGAAATGCTTTTATATAATATATATTTTTCATCAGACTCATGTTGGGCGTATTCTGGTACTGATGATTGACGTTTTCATTATTCAGAACTTCTTTGCGGCGGTCCTTTTATAAGTAAAACAGCGGGTTATTGATCTCTGAAGTTTGAGTAGGTTCACAATGACGAGCTTAAGCTTGCAAAACTGCAGTTGGTCCGGTCTTTCCCGTCTTACGTTCCTAGGTGGTCTTCGCACAGAACCGAAGAGCATATGATTTATGAGTGATCCCCGGTTTCATCTCAGCATGGAGCTATTGCTGTCAAGGGTGGTCCCCTTCTTCTTCTTGCTACTTGGACACATATCAAATAGAGGGCAGATAGATGGCACTTCTACTTTAAAGTCCGTAACATTTTCCTCTGTTCAGACGTAATGACTTCATGCACGCCTTGCTGGGAAGCCTTAATTTGCATGGTAAATAGTCGGCCCTCCTCGCTATGCTGTTCTCAGTAAGAGTTGTTAGAATAATTGTATTTCTGTTTTCACATCTGCAAAAATGAAGCCCAGCGGCATGGAGCCCGTGAAACCATTTCATATCATACTGTAATAAATTCTACTTTATTCCCATTACTGTTATTATTTCAGACTCTTTGCAGTTTTGAGTTATTTATAGCAGCTCGTTCGTCAATAAAAAAATTAAAAAAAAACTTCAAACGGAATCCGTTACCCTTCTAATTGTAAGCCAAAGAAAACGAACTCTAACACAACTCTGCTCGAAACAAAATGTCGGAGGCCGCTAAGCAATTCAATTTAGCAAAACGTGGAATTTTAACAAATTCCAGGTAGCCGACATGGACTGGCATTTAATCCACTAAATCTACATAACCCCCTCCTTAAAGTGTTGATGCAAGGGATTAAATTTTCTTTATATGAGCATAAAATGCTTCAGTCATAACTTTAAATACGGAGTAGGTCTTTTTAGGTGAATTGGAAGTAGTAAGCGGCTAGTGTGTCGTGAAATGGCCCAAAGTCTGCAGGCTACAGTGAAGGGGAAAAATAATTGAATAGGTTATCTTGTGTTTCTTCTTCCCATTCCTTGAAGGAACGTTCCTTTTATTAAAGAGTTTGATTCTACAAATTGTTTTGAGTTACCTTTAACACCTCCTTTTTCACTTGGTTCCAACTCATGGCTGAACTCAACTAGTTCATTGATGGAAATAGTCATACAATACATCCCCTCCATGTTGCCTCCACCACCCAACTACACACAAACCCTGAGTGGCCCTTAATGTTCTTGGGCCACATACTCTAACCCTCTTTCAGCGTGTAAGCGATATGGTAGGCCATTTAATTATGGAAAAGCGAGTGTTGATTGGTGAAAGTGGACAGTCTTGTAAGCAACAGGTTTGGAACAATTGGCCAGATGCTAGGTATAACATAGTAAATTAGAAAAAGTTCAACCCCCTGTGAACATGTCATATTAGTTATTTTTGGTACCTAAAAAAATAAAGATTTGGAAATGCACACCAATGACTAACCTTTAGCAATAGTTAAAATGAAGACAGGTATATGGCCCTGCTCTTCTATCATTTGTAATTTGAACCATCCCATCAAAAAAAATTATCTCGTCAGAAAACTAAGGTTTTACTCAGTTTTCAAAATTGTAGAAAGGATTATTTAGTTCTTTGCACGTTTCTGATCCACATTATGTGCAGAAAACGCTGACCCTGCTTGGCTATATTTAGAAGAAAAAGCTGGCTCGATTTGTTTTCCTTTTCAGTTAACAGAACATGTTTTAGGTTTAGATTAAATATATTAGGTTTAGGCTTTAGCAGGAATTTGTGGATCTGTTGCTTGTGGCATAAATGATTTTGTAAAAAAAAAAAATACCTTATATAGTCATTTTTTTTATTATTATTATTATTTCCAAATGAATTAGTGGAGCTTCTGTCCATTTATAGTGATCAATTCAGATGATTGACATATGTGTTACACTCTGTTTTTAACAGTAGACTTCAGTAACTTTGGACCCAGGTTTTACAAGTTCATATTGATTTATTAAACCATTTCTCCTGTTGCTGTCACTCAGAAGAACCATTATTAGGTGTTTGCCAAAAAGCAGAATCAAAGATATAAAAAATGTTTGCATTGATAATAAAAATATTTATATAAACATTATTTAATCTGCTAAGGTATAACAGGATCCAGAGCATTTTTTTACATTAACCTTACCCACTATTACCTGAGACTGCAGCCCAGACTCGGATGCTGAATGCGTAGAAAACCATCAAGAAAAATGCAGACTAAACTAATTTTAAATGTCAAGTTGAGTATTTGTTATACCTAACTTCCTTTAAGATACGCTGATTTAGGCTTTAATCGGGTATGTGAATTCACTTGGTTTTTGTAATGTGTGTGATTTGCCAACAATATTTACATATTTCTTTTTAACAATTGTAAAATACTTTATAAATAATGTAAATTATCTAGTAAGATTTTTCTACAGCTTTGCATGCTTTACATGTATTAAACTCAACATTTAACTGCGATCAGATGCCACTATTATGTGACACAGACAATAGCAGAGCATGTAGTCTTTCTGTTATATTGACTTTGCAGTGAAATTTTAGCTGAAGGACAATAGATTTCTCAGCGGCCTACTCTGCTTAGCTGACATAGCTTTGCTTGGTCAGCTCTTTTCTAATTGCTTTTTTTTTTTTTTTTTTAAAGCTTGGCATTATCTCCCCAAAATTATATGCCAAATAACAGACAAGGAATATTTCACATTTGTGTTTGTATTTTTTTTTTTTTAAAGGTGTACAAAAATAGATTTTTTTTTTAAGATACTAAACAGTTAATCAGCAAATACAATTTACCCCTATGGGCAGAGATTAATATCCACAGCCCCATTTTTTTTTATCTATTTATTTACCCTTCCTATAGCACTGGAGCTTGTGCTGTACCTATAAACTGGTGATACCAGTTTAGGTCTAAAGTAAAGAGATAAAGAGCAGGTCAAGCAGGCATAACTAATATCTATTTGCTATACCCTCTCACTCTGAAACCAGTGAAACTAGCAAAATATATCTCTTATAACCCATAAAAACCCCTTTGTAACCTTCACATACCCATACATTGCTCTGATATATTATCCAATAATTTAGTCTAGTGGAATATATTGCTGAAATTGCCTACCATTTTCTATAACTAATGTACTTACAGTTTAAGAATTAAAGATGTTAGCTGAACTTTCAACAAATCCAACTTAAAAATGATGTGTGTGTGTGTGCATATTTTATTCATCTTCATAACTACAAGTATGATGTGTGCTTATTTTTTTATGTTAAAACATTACGATGACTTATGGCAAAACAAGGACAACTCCTAAATTTAAAAATGCGTTTAATAGAAAGATGAAGGGACTGTATGCGCAGAAAAGTAAGGGTGGATACTAATGTTTTCTGCACACACTCAATTTAGTTTGCAAATGTTGTAGTTATTGTGGGATAGCCATGCAAAGAGGTGAAACATTTGGTCCATGTGCTAGGTGTCACTGTGTCATGTCACTAGATGGCTAGTTGAGTCCATTTTAGGCCTGCCCCTGCAGTCCTTCATTGTCTCTCCCATAACCCAGGGTGTGTTTTCCCACAACTGATATGGAAACTTTCAGGTCCCAGCAACAGACTGACCCCAGACAGTGGGACATTGTGGGAATGGGACAGACTTCTCAGACAGTCCACATTAACCCTAAGATCGCCTCCCTAGCTCAGTAGCAGTTAAACAGTTACTTACAGTGCAAAGTTTACTCTTCTGCATATCCAAGGATTAGCATTATTGCATGGCGTGTAACATTTAAACCAAACTGTGTATGATTCATTTTACATAAACAGTTATTCAGCTTGGAGAGTAAATTATAAAAGTAATGCATATCAAATCAGAGATGTAATCCACTGGTATTATGTTAATAAAACAAACATTTAGAACTTTTGTATTTGGTTTTGTCTATTAAAAAATACACATTCTGAATTTCAGCAAAAACACGGGTAAAATAATACATATTAAAAAACCTTATCCCCTCCCCTCACACCCACCCAAAGAAAAGAAAACTGAACTGGTATATAAGCAACAGGATCACATTAAACAGTTTTTTTTTCTATTTTTCTATAAAAAAAAGAAGAGCCCTGCCTTTCCAAGCAAGCTGATTTTACCTTTATATTAACGCGTGCGATGTGGTTTGTGGCATTCAGATCGACGGGGTCTTTACTATCGCGATTACAGCTGATGCGAACATGGAAATATGTTTAATTCCAGTTTACATAGGTTTAGTAAAAAAAAAGTTGTTTTCCCCTTAATGTGTAAAAATAAAACACAGGATCCATGAATATTAATATGTGCAATACCCAATGCTGGCGTTCGCTATAGGAAAACAAAACTAATTCTGCAAAGGGAGGTCGTTATGTGAAAGCGGTTTATTGGGGATAAGCTGTGTCTGTAAGCGCTAGTGGAAAGTAGGAGAAAATAGGGACACCGATTTGGTAAAACCTGCCCTGCACTTGAGAATCGATCATTAGCGATGTATTGAATACCGGGCACGCACCGGGATTGGGAACAACGGAATTAAATCTGTAAGCACTAGATACAGGGTCCACAGTCACCTTTGATGCTCCGGCATGGACAGCAGCCCTGTCCTGTCCTCTCTCTTTAGATGAAGAGAAGCCCCCGTTCGATAGAATGCTGTCTATGCTGAAACTTTTGTGGGGGTTCTGAGTTGTTCCATTCATACTCTTTGTGTTTGCGGCCAATGGTCTCCGTGGAACGGTTGCACCGTTATCTTTAAACCGGGGGTTTGTCTCAGAAAGAGCCTGGTTCTTCAACTTGATTTCACTCCCAGAGACAATACTTCGTTTGTTGGGGCTTTCGTCATCTTCGCTAGAAGAATAGGTACCCATCCCAGACAACCCTGAAGGACCTGACGTTCTCCAAGTGGCAGAGGTCAAATCTGGGTTATTGCAGTGGGGAGCTGATGAAGCTTTACTTAATTCTGCAACGGCACCTTCCTCCTCTGAAGAAGATTTCTGACCGGCAGGGTCCAAGTCACACCCAGAGCCTGGAGTATCAGTAATTATGTGGGCATGTGACGACAAAGCTAACCCATTCACTGTTGTCATCTTGAAAGCAGGTTCTAGATCTTTTGCTTCTTCCACCTCAGACCCATTGCTTTCTGAGAGCTCTGTTTTGTATCTCTTGTCCTCTTGAGACAATAGAAGTTTGGGCTTCCTCTTCCGGCGTCTGAAGTTGCCATTTTCAAACATATCTAGACACTTTGGGTCCAAAGTCCAATAACTTCCTTTGCCAGGCTTTTCTCTTTCTCTTGGCACTTTAATGAAACAATCATTAAGTGACAGATTGTGCCTGATAGAGTTTTGCCAGCCTTGTTTATTGTCATGATAAAAGGGAAAACGGTCCATAATGAACTGGTAAATGCCATTGAGAGTCACCTTTTGATCCGGAGAGTGCTTAATTGCCATGGCTATTAATGCAATGTAGCTGTAAGGTGGCTTCTGTGGAGGCTCCTGCCTGGAGATCACATTTGTAGAAGCAAATCCCAGGGTTGGCATCAGTGTCCTGTCTGCCCCATACAGGTAAACCAGTGGTGGTCTCTGTAACTCGCCTCCCATTTGAGGTAGATGACCGTCATAGATGAGACTCATGGTTGAGTGTTGAGCAAAACGTTTTTTTCAGAGGCAGGGAAGAAGAGACGATACCTGGGAACCTGATGGAGAGCAGTCGCAGAGCTGCAGTCTGGATCCCACTCCTCTGCCTTCCACAGCTTGCCTCTCTGTGTCCCTTCTTCATAGTTTAAAAAATGTTAAATAATTGTTGTAAGTTTGCTATTTTATGTTGACTTAACGCTGGAAAATAAATTGTCTATAATAAACAGTCCTCCAATTCTCAGCCCACCCACATTAATTAAAATTTCATTGCAAAGAAAAAAAAAACCCCCTCTGTGTAAGTATTCTCCACGTGTCTTCTTGGTACCAGCCAATGGGTTTCTGGGTTCTTCTTTCATTTGTTTGTAAAATTAGTCTGTTGATAAGCCTGCCCACCCAAGTTGAATCAAGCTGTGTTTATTTGGAAAAATTTCCGGGCACCCAATACATAAACTCAGTGATCTGCTGTTTGAAATATCACGTCCACCATTCACACTGCAGACTCACGAGCATCGACAGCAGCTTAGAAAACCAAACCAGCCCCTTACTCTACAGAATCTACAGAGAAAAACTGGGAAAGTGTAATGAATGCATAAAAAGACAATTCAGAAAGATACCTATTGCTCTTACAACACTGGTTACAAATTGAATCCAATGTGGTTTGATGCTGCTAAAGCAGAGAGTAACATGTTTCCTAAATGTTTTATTTTGCGTTCACAAAAACAATTCTCCTTGTCCAGTTCTTAAATTAGTGTGTGATTAATGTTGACTGAGGCAAAAAGGAACCAAGGGTTGAATGATATGAGGCTTTTAACTAATGTGCTATCATATTCTCCCCCAGAATAGTCAGCATCAGAACTCTTGGTTAAAATTAGTAGCCATCATATCATGTGACAGTCCTACTCGGTGCTTTAAAATATTTGTTTGACTTTTATTCACTCTGAATTACATTTCTAAGTTTCACAGTAAAGAATAAAGTAAATTACAGTCACGATTCTGTATCAAGATAAGGGGTCCTATCACTGCCACTACCCTTCAGTGTATACATTAATATTGTCTTGTGGTGTCCTCAGAAATATGAAGAACTTGCCATTGATATTAGGGTTTTGGCTAATTGTCTGTAAAAACAAGCCAGTTACGAAGCAGAGTTTTTCATCATAACAATTCTAGAATTCAGGGGGTTCTGCAGACCCTTAATATGTTCCAGTGTCACAAGCTGTTCTAATGGAGCCCACTGGTATGTTTTCTTGCCTTGTCTCTCCATACACACAAGAATTGTTGCTGGTGGTCTGATGTCTGAGCCATGCTGCAGCTATGTGAGCTAATAAACAAAAATAAACCATAATCCTGCAATCTGTGGCTTGTTAGTAGTTCATGACACTATTGTGTTGGACCACTAAAATATAGAAGCAGCTAGAGCCATTGACTTGGGGGAGGCTCGTTTTTTCTTCTAGCATAACAAGCAGATCTAGAAGGGGACTTGGCTTAAGAGTAGAGGGAGTTTTATTATTTGTGAATGCAGGTCTGTAGCTTCATAATATGTACTTTCCTGTTTATAGCAAGGAGGGGGATTATAACAACTTTACAAGTGCACACAGCTGGGCAATGATTACATTATCCGTTTGTGATGATTTTTGTATAAACCTCTAGATTTCCATATTCTCTTACTCATCTAATCAAGGTATTGCTGATCTCCCTTCTGATGCGGCCATTGGTTACCATACCTCTATACAAGAAAAATAATAAAGAAATGTGTATTTTTATTAAAGTGCAGAAACGTTTATTTAGAGTGTAGCATAGAGTTGCAGGATGGAGGCACCAGTAACATGCCCCAAGTAGGCATTGCCTTTTAAGATCTGGTCCACTTTATGATTTGATTTCATGAAGCAAAATAGTGGTTGATATAAGCTGAACGGTTCTATGACATCATCTGCGTCAGTAGTCAAAATTGCCTCTTGTGACACAAATCATTAAATTCTGATTATCCTTGGGTACAACAGTCCTTGCCACCCACCCAGCTGCCCCTGACTTACTGGGAGGGAAATAGTCTCTTTATATAAATGCTTATATAAACTTGTATACAAATAGGGAGGGTGGGTGTCCATGAAATCTGCAGCTGTTTGTCCAGGATTTGCAATATAAATACTGCCAAAATAAAAGCAAAGAGGAGGCTTCTGTGATCTGCAGACAGATATACAAATATCCCCATACATAAGGTGTCACTTATTGCATGAGCTTATTTTAGGTGGCTTTTAATGAGATAGAGATATTTATGATAAAATCATTATTTGGTAGTTACAGAGTTGGGTCCCTCTGTGCATTCATTTTGTAATTGTAGTAGTCTTGAACCTGGAACACAATGTGTCCAGAGACTTGTCACAAAGTATAAATGTGAAACAAGCGAAGTGCAGTGTGTGTCTGCCAGAAAAACATTTCACTGCGTACTCCTTCCCATGAAGCAAGCTGTAGAGCCTTCAGTTCCATCTGTTTCAGTGAGTCGTGTATAAGTAGGTGTGGCCTATTGGCACCTGGCAGTCGAGTGTAAGTGGGTGTGGCCTAAGGGCATCTGGCGGTTGGGTGTATGTGGGTGTGGCCTAAGGGCATTTGGATGAGTACTTGCTTGTTTTTAGCACCCCCTTCAATACAAGACTCAACTAGTAACAGCATGGGCTTCAGTTACATTTGCCATGTGGTGGAAGGGATAAAACAAGTATCTTGAGAAGGCAAGTGGGTGTTGTCTAATTTTGACCCATTTTTCATATTTTTCCCATTTTGCCTCTATTGCCATACTTTTCCCAACTTCCTGCCAGTGCCATAAATCTATATTTTTATCTGTAATTTTTCATTGTGTTTAAGATGTTTCTCCAATGTTTTTCACACAAGCCATACATATTCCAATGGCACTTACTAAACTTACCTTTAATATGGGCATTGGCTTCTGAGGTGACTTGGCAATATCTTGGCATTGTCATGTAGAAGGCACCTTATCCCATTCGATATTAGTCACATACCAACTTCCAACAGCCATTGAGGTTTAATATTTTAATTAAGAGTAATCATACAGATGTGGCCAAAAATGATGCTCTCAAGGGAGGAATAGTTAAGGTGACACTGCCTACGGTGAAGCTCACGAATCATTAAGATGTATCTGTCCAAAGCATGCATCTCTTCACAGCGCTACTTGTATTACAGACTAGTTCTG